>NC_073691.1:167648959-167782256 GCF_029784155.1 Uranotaenia lowii
AAATATCGCCAGGTACAGGAATCACATACATACCTGCAATGGCTTTGCGATTACCATCTCAGGATGCTAACCGCTGGACCACCGGTGTGAAAATTGTTACTTCCGGATTGTGGTAACAATAAAGCTCAATTTCCGAATTTTTAACACACCTTTATTCGTTCGAAGTTCGGCGAGTTTTAAATTCCTACGGTACAAATTTAATTAGATTCCAATCTTATCTGGATTACCTTTTCTAGCTTACGTTTAGTGGCCTTTTCCTTTCTAGCTCCTGTCTAGATTCTTGTTGTAGCCTCCGCTAGTCACTTCACCTTCAATCATTTTCTAATAAATTAACAATTCTTAACTTTCTCATTACTTTCTCACCTCTGATAAGCTACAGCAATGTAGCATTCGTGTACTTCCAAGGGAACTGTGCCTCCACTATCCGATTGCGCAATTTGTCTAAGATTTAATATCTTCGGTTAAATATGCACATACTTCATTAAATTACACTGGCCTACCTTACTAAATTCAGAACAAACTCTTAGCATCAATCAAAACAATCCGCTATTGTACAGAGAACTTCCTAAGCTGCAATCCGCTTTGAAAACAATTGATATTTTGTTTACGTTCTACTATTCTCCCGCCTATTCGATAATTCTCACTTTTCACGCCTTCTCACGCCTAGCAGTATCTCGATGCGAGAACTGTCATCAAAACCGAAGTGTGTTCAATGCCATCGGTACTGTAGGCTCGTTCATTGACAACCGGAGAGTTGTTGAGAGAGGCAGCTACATCATCGTATATCTGAGATTTTCTGCGAATGAAGCGAGAATAAAAGTTGTCCCCCAAAAAAAACAGTTCTTCGCTTTGAACTTACCCCCCAAACCTAAATCTGCCACGATGGAGGTAACAGAATCAGATGCGCTTACAACAAAAACCCCCCAAAAAAACAGTACTTCGCTTGAAGGACAAGTTTGGCTTATTGGCAAGCTGTGATTTTTTCACAAACCTAAGTTGTCAATCTTGAACTTAGGTTTGGCGGGTGGCAGTTCTCAAGTTTGGGTATTTTCGATTTTCAGTGTGTGCAATCAATTTGTTCGGATCAGTTTCTTCATCTTCGCTATGGTTCGTATTGATCTTGAAACTAGAAAGAAAATTCTGCACACTTGGTGCACTGAAAAGGGTGTTAGCTACAACCAAATCGCAAAACGGTTCAAAGTACACCACACAAGCGTGAAAAATATGGCAACGAGTCGTCCTTGAAGGACCTGCCTAGATGCGGAACAAAACCTTGTTCCAGTCAGCCCCAGTTGGATGCTTAAGTAGTCACTCATAACAAACGTAACGCGTATCAACGCGTGATCTGATTAAAAAGTTTAAAACCAGCATTGGGATTATTAACAACATCAAGGCCAGCAACTCCTTGAAGACGTACAAAAAGCGGATCATAATTTGGACACCCTGTTCGCTGACCTCAGAAGCCATTTTGTTCCACCATCTCACTCTGTTGCATCCCGAGTCGTCCTACCATTCTTCTTTATATTCTGCTTGACAATTGCCCAATATTTTTCGAAAGGGGGGAATTAAGGGCAGTTGAGTGGGTTGATGTCCTTTTCGACAAAATCCACTACGTTGTTCCGTTACCACTGTGTACGTCTTTGCTGTAGTGGGAGCTTACAAAATCTTGCCAAAACTTTACTGGTCCTTTGTGAGATCAAATTTACGGAAGAATACGTTTCTCCAGGCACTCCTTCTTGTACATCTTGGAGTTCATGGTCTTGTTTGTAAAAAACCGGGGTCTTTCGTTCGCAGCTGCAAATACCTTGCCAGATCAAACACTTTTTTGCAAACTTATCGGCAAAAACGAATTTGAACTCGCCGGGGATATCACCCCGACCACACTGAACCAAATTTGGTTATAAAATTTAAAGGGTCAATCCAATAAATTTTAATGTACATACAGTGTGCAATAGAAGCTATTGACAAATTCAGTGAAAAATATAAGAAATTCCAATGAATCTAAGCATCTTGCTACAATCAGTATCAAATACAAGAATTTCCTATAAATTCTAAACCAAAACTTATAGGGTCGATCCAATGAAACTTAACGTTCAGTGTGTGATAAAAGATGACGATAAATAGGTACATTACAAAATAAAGAAAAATCCAATTAATTTTAGGAGCTTTTTATACCTATCAAAGCATATACAAAATTTTAATACATTTCATCATTTTGAAGTTAGTTTACATGTTAGCGTGCCTGAGTCGAGGAGGAAATCGTTTTAATTAATCACTGTCCGGGAAACAAACCCAGAAGAGCAATTATATGTGCACGTTGAGCCAGGAATGTTTTATCGGAGGATTTTACCAGCTGAGTGCTAAGAAAATTCAAACACCATCGTCGTGACTTGAGCCAAAAATTAAGGAGCGTAAGTTGAATAACTGGAACGGTTAAATTAAGGCTTGGTTGTTTATATTTTGGTATCTATCTCAACAGGTAAATTATCGTGGATCAGAAGCGGAGGAAAACAGATCCGGACTTCAGCGGGTGCGTGCACAGTTCCATTTTTCACAATGCATAGGTAATTCTTATTTTTTAAAAAGCTTAATTTGTTTGAAATTAAATTTGCGATTTTTTTTTCGGATAACATCTACTCGTCAGAGCAGCAGAATCCCAATCCGGTGACTCAGAATTTTGCCCTAGGACTAACACGCATCACGCAAAGGAACTGCGTCCCACCATGGATGGGTTTTTTTAAAACAAAAAGTGTAATATAGTGTAGTGTTTCTAGATTTTTATAATCATAACAAATGTTTTAAAAACATTCATTGAAATAAATATCTTATAAATTCAATCATTCGTCTCATGATAGGAAGTATTGGATTTTCCTTTAGTGCGAAATCACTAGAATTCCCAATAAACCTTATAGACATCTTGGCAAACCTTGATCTTGAATATTTGTACGTGTACCCTATCTACAAATATCTTAAAATGTCTGACTTGGTCGTTTAGTCCTCCTTCCTTCGTAACTTTTCCCCTGTATATGTACCCTATTAATCTTCATTTCCTCTATTCAATAGAGCAACTTACTATCCAATGGGTTCCACAAACTCCACCAGAAGTCTGGCCAAGAAGATGACAATCTGGAGTAGCTACCGCATCCACAGCTACATGAAGCCACCACCGAGCCCAGATGGAGAAACCTTTTTCAATAATTAACCCTAAATGCTCCCCTTCCCTCCCCCGAATTAGAATACAACTAACAGTTGAGTCGCCTATTACGGTTACCCCTTCTACTAACATAGATTAATAAAGTGATACACTCGGCAAAATGAAGCTTTATAAGTAAAATGCCTTAATAAACAAACCTATGATAAGAAAAAAAATAAACCTTATAGCCCGATTTTGTTCAGTGCAGTGGCTTTGTAAAATTGTTGGCCTGGAAGCTGCCCAAAATCCATCTTTACGTATGTTTCGTCATCCATGAGGATGCCTCCGTCGGACTTCGTTAGAACCTTGTTGTATAACTGCCGAGCACCTCCTTTGGCCACTACAATCTGCTTCAATGTCCGGTTTGGCTGCTTACTGGCCCGATAAGATCGTATTCCTTCGCGCAGATGAATCCTTCTGACGGTGCACCGGTCGGCATTGAAATTTTTGGCGATGTCTTAGTCCGACTGCCCTGGGTTTGCCTTGATCGTTCTCAACACCTTCAAATGCAGTTTCCGATCCTTAGTTCCACTATGACGCTTGGTATGAACCGCCGATCGATAGTATGCATTTCAGGGAAAAAAATGAAAACGTCGCACACGGTTGATTTGACCATTTTTAACGATTTCGCCATTTTTGAACCCGACCACGTCGCCAGAGCTAACTTCATAGATTCCCTTCGGGCCCGAGGAAAACCACCCTGCCCCCAGTAAGAAATGTACTAGCTGCGAAAGACATTGATTAAATGTTCGAAATCTGCCTTGTCCTAAAAGCTTTTGATCATCATCTATCGATACCTAATTCTTTTTATTTTATTATTTTCCTATCTATTTCCTATTCTCTCCGAAAAGTGATGACCTAGATCTAAGTAAGCAATCGTAAACATCAAAACGAGTTTAGCGAGCCCCTTAAAGCTACAAGGAATGAGACGTTTCAAATAAAGAAATTACAAGAAAAAAATATTCAAAACCCTGATAAAAGTTACAAAAAGGTTAAGGTCTGCAAGGACGAAACAGCTTAGATATACATAAAACCCTACTTGTTCAACAGCTATCTGTATCAAAGCCTCACACTTACCGGTTTTACGTTGTCGACGAATTTGAGAAAATCTTTGCGCGTCTCGCAATAAAACCCGATGCAGCAGCTGGGATCCATTTTGCTCATCTTCATTTTTCGGGGGGACTTGCAATGGAACGTGGACACCGGGAAATTTTCTTGCTGTACGTCAACCATGTCCTGGCAGTAATGCGGATCCAAATGGATTAGTTTATCCTCTAAAAAGATCATTTTCAATGAATATTGAAATTGAATGTTCTTTACCGTAAAATATAGATACCTACCTTGATATCCAATAAAATAAAGTGAATGTTTTGGTCGACCTCCGATTATACCGATACAGTTATCCAAACTAAGCATTGCCTTGAGACAATCGCCGTAGATGGGATTCAACTTTTCCGTTCCTAGTCGCAAAGGTACCAACAAGATTAATGCTTTCCAGTGTCCGGTAATAGCTTCTGATGCGGAATCGAGGGCTGAAATTTTTTCGTGTGAAGGCGAAACGGTGGCTGGAGATGAGCCGCCACCTTTTCCTGAATCGTTTTGTTGATTACCTGTGACTACTTTCTTTTGCCATGGTGCCACGGATGGTGCAGTTGAAATCGTACATTCGTCCAGAATATCCTGGATGTAGACTGATAGAAAAAGTTGTTTACTTCTCATGGTTGTTCACAACGATTGAAAACAGTAAAACTTACCGGCACAATCTTGTGCTACATATACGTGAATTCCATCCAAATCGGTTATTTCTTGTGCCGCTAACCTAACCGCTTGTCTCAGGAGGTGAGCAACTGCCCCTGGTCCGTACCAGTCACCAGGTTTCTTGCCAGATTCTTTCCCTAGAGAAACCAGCGTGTGGATGGAGAATGGACTAGTCCTAGATGAAGTGTCTCCAAACCATCGAATAATCTTACGATGAATGCCATCCTCATAGCTGTGAGTGTTGTAATTTAATCTGAACTGCTCAGCCACCGAATCCCAGCGCCAGCTGCGGCCTAAGAAATGCGTAATTAAACCTTGCGCCAACAACATTTGTCCTGATCGGATCATGCAACCCCAACCACAATCGGAGGTGTAGTTTGAATCGTCCATCGTTTGAAACTCCTTCCTGTAAGTCATCCACAAGCGGGATATGAAATCTCGTTTGAACGCCTCGATGCCTTCTTCCTCCACTATCGCTTCCGGACTGCTATCTTCGATGGCATCGGTCCCCGTTTCTTCCGCAGGGCTTTCCACATAAATTTCCGAAGGAGACTGTCTCATCTGAACCTGCTGCTGTTCAAAAACCATGTGATTGGTTTCCAAACTGGCACTGGTCAGTTCTACGGAGTTTTCCATCGACGATGGGCCGGGGGTGGATTTCTGATGGTAACATCGTCCCAACAGCCACAGCGGTTGTTCCTTCGAAAAATTGGTCTTCAATTTACCGCTCCAACCAAATTTCACGTTGTTCCACATGGTCATCAGTTTTGATTCTACTTTGCCCTTGAACTCATCGCCAGTGTTGCTGCCAGTAGGATATGCTGGAACCGCAAATGTTAGGTAATATTAATTTCTCTGGTAAAAATCCTAATGCAAAAAGCGCGAGTGACCAGTTTAATCAGTTAAAAAGCGTTTTGAATTAGATTATTATTATTATAATTTATTAGAGACCTTTTAACCACCCGGGTCATTCGGGTCTGCTTGAATTAGATAGTTACCATTATTTTATAGGACCCAGTATTCTCCTCGAATCATTGGAACATGATTCAATTCTGACTTTGATTAAAACGTAATTACTTACCGTTTCGCACCGGAGTTCCGCGAGCACTTTCAGGACTAGTGCCAAGATCCAGCCGGCCTGAGTATGCGCTAGATCCCACTAGCATCTTCCGGCTGGGAGTTGCTTCATGTTGTTGTTGTCGTTGACCTTCACTTTCGGAAACGCTTCTCGCCTGCTGACCGACAGTCAATCGACTGATTCCGGTCCGATTCAGCAGCACATCATAGTTCATTCTCGGTTGGTGATAAATGGATTTCAAACAGGCCGATCGATCACTAGGACAACTTTGCAAGGAATTCCCACTTTTCTAACACCACATCAGGTGACTCACAGAGCTGGATAGAACGTTGAAACGATCAACCTTGACTTTGTTTCCGCACAGTCAGCAATCGAGTCCCGATAAAAATTCGCTCGGTGCCCTTGCTAGATGAAGACGAAATTAAGCTGCAATCAATAAATCAATCAATGTCGTTACTTAATCTTGCTAAGGAAGTTTAAACAAATATATTGTAGCTCAAGTAAACAAAGATGCAAACTTTTCCTGACTGATTCTGTCGAAACTGTCCTTAATGAAAATGACGAAAGCAATTTCAGAGGATTTGATTCGTTGTCGAATTGTTTTCACTATTTGTTTCACTCTTTCCATCAGATGTCGCGTATAAAAAAGATTGGGTTTCTCTTTTTCTCTCTGTTTACAAAAACTCTAGACTGTTCAATGCTCTATATAAGGTGTGTTCAACAGAACTCAATCGAAATCAATTGAAATGGATTGACAGTTGATCAGCTGTTTTTCCAATTGACTTCGATCGATTTCTATCAGGCTGCTGAATGAACAGCCAGACACTAATACTAACGCGCTGCGTTTGCTGTCATTTTCTTATACAGCTGTGTACTTGGAGATTTCGGGCTTTATTTAATAATGAAAATTATAATAGCAATCGTCTGTTACTGTACTGTTGTTTTTACTTGATTAAATGAAAAAAAAAACCTTTTTTTAATGATTTATCGATTCTTAATAAACATGACACCAGCCCAACGGACCTGCCCCAAGTCATTAGCGGCACTGAACGAAGCCCTTTGCTCTGGCATCTCCTAGAAGTTGCGGGATCTGGCCACAAAGGAGGTACTGCTCATGGTCAAAGCCAAACCAAGGTCTCTGAGTCCGCTCAAGTCGAAAACACGCGTGAGGAAGCTTTTTGTAATTGAGGGTGAAAACTGCGTTGAAAGCGGCACGGAAGGAATAAACGACGCAGCATGGGAGGAGCATTGGGCCAACTTCTGAAATCACGTGATGATTTTGGTTTGAATCAGTATCCGAAGAAAGTAGGTGCAGGAAAGTTAGGGCAGATAGGATTTAGATATGATTTAGAATATGAAAAAAAAGGTTTATTAAGTTTCAGTTCTACAAAATTTATTAAAAACTTATTTTAATTTTTTACACTAATTGTTCTCTCAACACTGCACCACCGACACCACATGGACTGACAACACCTTTACTAGCACCTGCACGGTCCATAGCAACCAAACTTTTGAAACAAAATCAGTTTTTTATTGTCTGCAGCAACTGCCAAATACTTTTCCAACACTTCACCACCGAATCAGCATGAATGTCGCAGCACCACAGCCTCAGCATGACTGCCACAGCACCAACGAATCAGCACCGACTCAGTACAGCACCACCGACTCAGCACAGCACCACCGACTCAGCACAGCACCACCGACTCAGCACCACCGACTCAGCACAGTACCACCTCAGCATGGCTAGCACAGCACCACCGACTCAGCACGACTGGCACTGCACCACCGACTTAGCTAACTCGCACAGCACCGACTCCAGCACCCCACAAAGAACACCGCTCCCAAAGAAACAATCAAAAATAAGTCACAACAAACCAAACCAGCTGTTTTTGACAGCAAGCAACTACATGTGTGTTAGTGTAATTGAAACCGATAGAAACGAATCCTGCTCTCGAGCTTGATTGATTTCGATCGACTTCGATTGGCTTCATTGAACGTCAATTGGATTAGTTTCGATCACAACATAGTCTGAGTGAACAACAATTTACCAATCGAAATCGATTGAAACCGATTTCAATTGGCTGTTGAACGGGCTTATAGCTGTTCAATGAAAATGATCGAAAATTGTGTTACGTAATATTTGAACGGCCTACGGATTTCTACCATAAATTAATAATCTTCCCAATCTTCCTGCTTAGGGGCCGTTCAGATACCACGTGGACAGAAAAAAAAAATGAGATTTTCGACCCCCTCCTCCCTCTCCGTGGACAAGCGTGGACATTTGGAAAACCTCTACCCCGCTCCCCAAATGTCCACGTGGACAGATTTGAAATTGGTTTTTTTTTGTAAATCTAATTTGAGACAGTTAGAAAACACCACTTTTTGCCTTTTTGTTATTGAAATGGCTGACTTTGAAAAAAAAAACGAATAAGCATTTCCTGAAATAAAATAATGTGAAAAAAAAATTAATGTTTAAATTATCATCCCTTGCTTTGGCCTTATTTAGGTTTACCACAGTGGCAACTATAGTTGTTTAAATTTAAACTGAAAGGCTTTGCCATTTTAAGATTTTGATAGAAACATCTTAATATTTATTCACCTTTAGAAAATATTTTAACGTAAGTTTGTCCACGTGGACAAAACCCAAACCCCTATACACTCCTCTCCGTGTACACACACTAAGTTTGCAATTATTCCGCTCGGGATTTGATTCTTCGAATCACAGGGGACTGGCTTCATTTTCACGAAATTCGTATGAAAACCCACCCGAATCTCGCGATGTTTCATTTTCCCTGCGACTTTAAATGACATTCCTACGAGTCCACAGGAACTTCAAAAAACGTCATTGATTCAGGACAGTGTTTTCCTGAACCACGTTAGACGCATTTCTTTGTCAAATCTCCTTTCTCTTTTTCACCAGTGCAGTAAATTTAACCGCCAAAAATGTTTAACGTTCTATCTTTTTTTGCGGTTGCCGGTTGTCGGTTGATTTTATTCGGTGTTCGGTATTTGCGCAGAGTAGTGGAGAAAGTGCATGACTGCGGAGGCTGATTCGGGCTATAGTTTCGACCAAAACATTGGCTCATTAATGGCGTGTTCGTAAATTGATTTTTTCTTTCGAAGTGATTTTTTTCTATCGATGCTGGCGTTCGTAAATTAAACAAACTGTATGCAAAAGCATTGGAAGGTGATTTGACATCTACCGAAAAAATTGATGCATCAACAGAAAAATCAATTTACGAACACGCCGTAAAATAACTACAACAGAAACCAAGTTCTACCTACAATAGAACGAAGCTCATGATTGTCCACCCCTATTTTCATCAATCGGGATGACAGATCGGCACAGACAATTGCAACCAAAGAACAGACGGGCTGCGCTGCAAGTTGTATGCGTTCGAAGCGCCCGATCTTTTTGATTGCCTGCATGCCGTCGATTGCCGTCAGAACGAGTCGGAGATACTCGCGTACGAAAAATGTCAACAAACTTTCTTCTTTTTGCGGCAATCGTTGTTTTCTTTACGGCTTTCGCTCGCGCAACGTTTCTCTGGTGTGTTTGTGCAATGCACTCGACCCACAAACACACCCCCAACGTGGCGGCCAACGAACCAGTGTGCGTGTCGGATTGTCAGAAAAGCCATCAGCCAAAAAAGTTGTCCGAACGAAAATGACTGCCTTCATGTCGTGTCCGATATTTTTCGCGTAAAACGGTTGAATTCGGCACGATATCCGGTCTGTAGTGATACATCCGGTGTCCACAGCTGACGTCTCGTGAAGTGCAAGTGTTGTGGGGGCCAGCATTTCCGGTTTGGTGTAGTTTTGGGAGTGCCAGAAAAGGAATCTGTGTCACCGTAATCTTGTTCGGAAGGGGTCGATGGACGGTGCAGAGGTGAAGATGCAGGAAGGGGCCAAAGTGTTGGAACCTGAGCTTCGACCGGATCAACCCGATGGGCCGTATTGTCGGTTGTGCTTCAACGAAGCCGAGGATCTGAGTCCGCTGTTTCCTCCGGCCAGCATTCCAAAAAAGGAACTGCTGCATAAGATATTCGATTGCACTACAGTAACGGTAAGGAATTGAATTCCCCCCATCTTCACTCCCTGTAATCCGTGGGGGTGTCTCTCGCAGTAAAACGAATAAGAATAAGAAGCTTGGACCCAGTTGGTCCCGTTCTTCATTACTTTGTAGTTTCAAAACCTAGGGAGGGAGGTACGGCCAATAAATATAAAATTACTGTGATCTGGCTCAGTGTTGCCAATGTAGAGACATGGCCATTATCAACTAAAGATACGATACGGACGTAGCTAGCGATATGGATAGAACCGCCCGAAGGGGGGTGGGACACTTGACACGGATGTGGTGCGGCGAACGGAATGAAGTGGAAGAGGGTAGATTTCATGAAATGCTATCATATTTCTGTATAGGAAAATTAATGCGCTGTGAACTTTTGTCCGACCGTTTTCTAAATTATGCTTGAAAGTTTTTCTGTTCCTCTCTCTTGTGCACGATTTTATACATTCCGAGTATCGATTTGTATGAGTTTGAGGAGCTGTCGTGTGTATAATGTAGTATGTAAAATAAAATTTTCCGTTCGCTCCGTTTGTCTGTGTATTTATGTGCAAGTCATGAAAGAAAACTTTATACGGGGAACATAATTTTTTATTAAAATCTCTCGCTACTAAAAAAAGCAATATAAAGTTATACTTTCGAGTTTCGTGCTTGCCAACAGGGCGCTCTGGAGGGGTGGCGCAATCGATTTTTTGGAACCCCAACACCATTAAGTTGATTTATTACAGTTAAAAGTTGGCATTCCCGTGTCTCTTTTTTTGAAATTCCGAGTAACGTTGATGTGGGGCTTGAATGTTATTCCGAACAATGGTTCATGAATTTCTGCTTGTGTAATCGTTCGCATTACTTCGTTTGAAAGTATTAGAGTCGGTCGTAGACCTTATAATCTACTTAAGACTTTTTTTTTTTTTGGTTTTGACCAGCTTATTTAAGTCAATTGGGTTTGATTAAATTTAAAATGATTTCATTTAGCTAGTCCAAGAGCTGTTTGCAATTTATTGTTTGCTGATTGTTGCTGTTACTGATGTTGTTTATTCTTTTCATTACGTTACATTATTGAAATTAATCATTTTCGATTTGATTGATTTCATGACAAGAAATATTGAAAAAATGACCTGGTTTCCGGACATACTAATCCGGTTTTTATGGCAACATGCCTTATTACAAGCCAATAACTGTTTTTCTATGACCGAATATCGATTTCGTTTCTTGGAAGAGTTTTAGTCACAGTAGATAAATTTTGAAACGTGGACTGTAAAGTTGACATAATTTGACACATTTTGACATCTTAAGATTCTCAATGTACGTAACAAAAAAATTTTGACTAATTTTTAAAGATACCGTCGTGACAATGGGCCAAAAAATGATATTTTTGAATTGTTTTCCTAATAACTCTCGTTATTATTTAATTTTTTTTACAAAACGATCTAAATTTGTTTTCAACCAGGCTCAGACTGATCAATAAAAATGAAAATTTTATATTTGTTAGAGTTCTTATGTTATAATGTTATCAAAAAGATAGAATAAGTTATAAATTCAAGTGGAAAACTGTTTTTTTGTGAAATATCTGAGCTACGGTTACCGTATAACCGTGAACATGAGTAGATTTGGGCATCAAAACCACGGTTGTATCTCAAATAGTGCTTTGCAACTTTGGGCATTGCTTCTCCGAACGAAACCACAGACCGGTGAGTAAAATTTCGCGCAATCCTTTTTCGCGCTCTATCTCATCCTGTATGATCCCGTTTCTATGAAATTTTTGGAAATAAGCCTATAGTTTTTGTATGATGTGCATATGATAACTTCAACATGAAAGGGATGCATATAAAAATTAGGAAAATAATTTTAAAAAAAGATGCCCAACCATGGGTTTCGAACTTCAACGTTTTTTCTGAGTAACCTAAAATTGCCAAAAATTACGAAGTTTTGAAAATTTACAATATTGACAAAATTTGCAAAATTTAATAGACAAAATATACGAAATTTGCAAAATTAACAAAAATGACAAAGCTCATAGATAATTTTGGTCAAATTAAAAAAAAATAACAAAAATTATAAAAATGACAATAATGACAATACTGACGAAAATTACATAAAATGGCGAAATTAAAAAAAAACCAAATTGATTTTTTTTTTTACAAGATTGGTTAAATTGACTAAATTTTGTCAATTTCGGTAATTATGTCAGTTTAAGTATTTTGTCAACTTTGACCGAGGAATTAGTCCTGATTTGTTCAGATTTTTCTTAAATGGTCTCCAGATGTACTGAATTGTACAGATTTGCAGAAATGCAGAAATATCTTCAAACTGTAATTGAGTTTCTAGCTAAATTATAAGTAGAGATGTATCGAATATTTGGTCGGCCGAAAATCGCCCAAAAACCCTTTAAGCCGAATATTCGGCTCACCAAATAGTTGAGCATAGCATTCGGCCGAATAAGCTGAATATTTAATATTAAAATTTATACAATAACATAATTGTCAAATGTTACAAATAATTTTGGATAATTTTTAAAATATCCAAAATACATTGCTGAAAAAGCTACACAATCATATAAAACTTATGGTTTCAGTTAAACATCTGAGTTTATTCTTCGATCATTTCAGATTTTCTTGAAATATCCGATCCCGCCCGTAAATTCAATAAAGTATTGAGATAGGTCAAATCTGGCCAGGATGCCCAGATATTGTTTACAACTTCCGGCCTGGCTTTATTCAAATTATTTGCTGTATCATGCAAAAAAGTTTTATTTCTCTTTGAAAATTTTAAGATATTGTGTTAAAAAACAATTTTTAAAAAATTTCAAAATGAGCATAATTTTTTGTTTAATCCCGTTTACTGCCGTTCTAAGCAAGATTGTCCCATGTGGAAAAACGTGCTAACGAGAAAAACGCGGTTGAAATTTCAGCTATATTTCCAATTTTTCTCTCAAACTAAAAATTCACCGACAGTATTTTCGTAGTGAACAGTCAAGTTTTTTTCACATTTTTTTCAAAAAAAATTCTCCTGAATTAACTGATCGTTAGGTTGAAATTATGGTATGCTCAAGGTTAAAGATTAAAAACTATTTTGAAGATATCTTGCTCGAATTCGACTTTCATCTAATTCGATATTAAAAAAGCAATTTCAAATTGCTTGGCACCTGTTTCGACGTTTTTCGTCCCAGATTTCACAGGCACCCATTTTCTTTGGCGATAAACTTTCTAGAAGCGACAATTCATCTGATGTCCTTTCAGTTATTAGTGAAATTACTGAATTTAGTAAACAATTAAAAAAAACTTATTTAGATTTTAAAATTTTGAGATTCAGACTTTTTCGTTAGATAAAACACTGGAAATTTTCTAAAAATCTATGGAAAAATGCGCAACACGTAAACTTCAAGGCATATTTTCTCGAATGCAGCTTTCATGCACTGATTAGTTCGCTCCGAGGCTCTCAAATTTATGTTATTAAATTGATTTATGTTAATTTAAAAGTATTTTTTGTGATTTATTTCACCAAAATATTTATTTTCATTCCTTTTATATTTTTTTCAAAAGAAAGTTAATAACGGGGTCAATACAAAATAAGGCGAAAAACAAATAAATTGGAATAAATTGCACGAAAGCTTGTATGCACCAAAATTGCATACTACATCATTGCACAAAAGCTATAAACCAAGTAATTTTTTATCGAATAATTCAATAAAATCAAGAATACAAAAGGTGAAAAAACTTCCATCTTCCAAAATTGTATTTTGGTCTTGTAATCTTTCGGATATTTGAATTTTCTGTCAAAATTTACATAAAATACTTCAAACTTTATTTATTTTCCCCTTCGGTGTTTTTTTTTAAATTTCGAAGGGGGGGTGGGGGGTGGGGGTTTGACAGAAGAAGAATTGGATATTTGTTCCAGCCGTAGGTTAAAACAGCCATAACTTCTGTTTACAATGCGTGCGGTAGCTCAAAAAGGTTTTGTTTGATTCCTCGAAAAAATTACACAAGATACGTCCCATTTGGTTCAAAATTTTCAAGTCCGAACATGCGTTTTCTTAACTTTTTGAAAAATGTAGGGGAGTTGAGAGTTAAACAGCCATTAATTCATTTTCCAAAGCGTGCGGTGGCTCAACAGCCTTCACTGAATTCCTCGAAAAAAATCACACAAGATACGTGTCTCATTTGGTTCAAAATTTATGAAGTCCGAACATGCTTTTTTCTTAATTAACTGGAAAATATAGGGGAATTGAGGATAAAACAGCCATAACTCCATTTTTCAAGGCGTGCGTTGGCTCAAATAGCCTCCATTCGATTCCTCAGCAAAAAATGCACAAGATAGGTCTATTTTTGTTTTAAATTTTCAAGTCTAAATAAGTTTTTTTCATTGTTTACAAAATATAGGGAAATTAGGGGTTAAAAAGACATTAAAACCCCATTCGTAAGCTCGTGCGGCGTCTGAAACTACGTCCAATTGATTCTCTGAACATTTTCACTTTAAGAAAGTACTTTTTCATGGATTTGTTTCGTGTAAGAGGGAAGAAATTGAATTTTTTAGCGGTTTATACCCTTTTTTTATTCATTGTGCGTTGTGTTAAAACACCAAATTGTCAAATCTATATATATGTATACAGACCCCGTTCGTTTTTGGCAACATGCTCGTACATCTTGTGTTGCCGAAATCGAATGTTGCCAAAATCGAACGTTTTTTTTCTGGAACTTTTTTCTTCTATTTTTACAAAATAATTATTTTTATTATCATTAACGTTATTTTAAGTCAATTTCCGACCATTTTTAGATTTTTTATAGTTTTTTTTTCTCAGGTTTTTGATGCCTTTTGCACTACTCTTGTTTTATTTATAATCTTTGTTTTTTTTTGTATTTTTTTCTGTTTTTGTCATTCTTCACCATTTTTAAGATGATTTTGACATTTTTTGTCTTTTGTTTGTATTTGTTTTTGATTTTTATAAATTTTTCATCTTTTTGTAAACTTTGAGTACTTTATAATTTTTTTAAAAAAACTTTTATATTTGTTGTTGTATTCTATCACCATTTTTGAACGTTAAAACGTTTTTTTGTTGTTTGTCTAAATTATATGGGTCCTGTTATAGAGAAAACTAAAAGGTAATGTCGCTTCTAAAAACCGTTCGATTTTGGCACATGTGCCAAAATCGGATGTTGCCAAAAACGAACGGTGTCTGTATATAAAAAGCAATTTCTGTATGTTTGTTGGTTTGTCCTCTATAGACTCAGCCATCTTAAAAGCTACACAGAAAAAAAATCTGAATCCTTAACAACACTGAAATTGAAAACCTGTATCATTACATGACGTGGAACTCGATTTATTGATGTAAATTTACAAATTAAAAAAAGTTGAATCCTTAACAGCACTGAATTCATATGACACAAATATTACTTGACACGGAACGCGATTATTTGATGTAAATTTACATCACATATGATGTAAATAGAAAGAAGCATCACATACGACGGAATTTTCAGTGCGAATTAAATATTACACGTCTTTAATATTTTACATGTCTTTAAATTTTACACGTCTTTTGAAGTTTACAGACGTGGAATATTCAACTCGCACTGAAAATCCCATCATATGTGATGCTTCGTTTTCGTTACATCATATGTGATGTAATGGAAATAGAAATTTCTTAAAATTACACGACATGGAATGTGATGAGGACATTGAATTTCAATTTAATAGGATCAGACAAATTTAAACAAAGTGTCAAGTCAAAATCGTGCACCAAAAAGTATTTTTTAAGCAGTTTTCCCGCGATTAAAGTTCCCAGAGATCTTCGTGAAGCAGGAAGCGGTGTTGGAAGCAGCTCCAAGTTATTGCGGTTACTGGGAAAATTTCTAATCGAGCGACGGTAGCCTTCCGTGCGGTAGGCTAGCCGGAGCAGTAAACACAGTTAAAAAATTCACTCTTACTCACTAATTTCATTGAAAAGTTAAGAAGTAAATTCTTGAATCAATCTTCAAATCATTATTTTGCAAGAGAGGAGAAAACATGAAGTCATCGGAATGAAATATTATTATTCTTAGTATTCATTGAGATTGAATTAATTACGAGCGTTAAAATCCCAGACAAAACAAAAAATATTGAACACAATTGAAAACACATTTTTCCATAGTCCTATTTGCCGCTGATAGTGTTCGTGATATTATGCTGGTTGTTTAACCAACACTTTTCAGTTTTGGGACAATTAACCTAAAAAACGACCATGTGTGTCGACCGGCTGCCCGTTTTTTTGTACCGAGAGTTTTGTAGGTTAATTGTCCCGTATCATCTGTACACGCTCAGCGAGTGTGCGTAAGAAATGTCAAAAACAACTCTATAGCCTGAGAATTAACGAATTTGGCATGACGAAGATTTTTGATGCGATAAATGCGTCTTTGATACTTAATATGCTGGTCGAATTCAATTATGTTGTCGTTAAAATGTAACAAATCGTATATGAGAAGTTAAAAAAAGGAGTTGTGTACGGATAATGATCTATTATAGGAAATAATACCATTCGCATCGCAAAAAATTGGACTGCGCACTCATAACTGCGAAACTTGTGCGATCTGTCAAATCAGTATAAAATCTGTCGGTTTTCTACATGCTAACCGCTTTTCAGTTAAACTTTATACGGATAACTCCGACTGCAAAACATAGCACGAAATCCAACATTCAATGAATGCTCGCTACCGTGTCGTCGAACTCTAAACTTATTTGAACAACTACAGCGTTTTCTTTTTTTTCGTGAATTTGTCCGCTGATTGACCCCATCGCAAACAGTTTTTTTTATTATTCATTTTTCCGTGATTTCGACCGCTGATTGACCAAGCTCAAGGCAAACACAATTTTTTGTTTTATAAACAATAGATAATCCGATAATAATATTTGGTATACATGTTTGTTTGACAACTTTTTATTAAATCATCTTTAAATGTTTTCCGCTTGTTCATCCGATTTAATTTCAGTCGATAAATAATCCTTATGTAGAACAATGCTCATTTTTTCCTTGAATACTGTAATTTTTATTACAGTGGTACCCTACGGGAGCCCAAATCAGCTATCGCAGAAATAGAAAAAAAGAGTGGATCAGCAATATTCAACTTTGGATCCGGTCTTCGAGAAAAAATATAAGTGTGAATGTGACTCCTAATATAAAAAATTGTGAGATTAAAAAAATCATTGTCACCAAATGAAATAAACTAAATTAATAACAAAAAGGTTTTATTTTTATTATGACATGAGATAATTCCATTATTGAATCATAAATACCAATAAATAAAACAAAACAGATTCCAATTGGAAAGTTTTTCCTCCAATATTCAGTGGTTTTATAATTTACATCATTTTTATTTTACATGTTGCCATATTTTACATCATTTTTTATTTTACACGTTGCAACATTTCACTGGCGTGTAATTTCCAACTAGCACTGAAAACTCCGTCATATATGATGCTTCTTTTTATTTACATCACATGTGATGTGGTTTTACAGATTTTTTTCGTTGTGTGTACACACTACGAAAAAAATCTGTAAAATCACATCACATGTGATGTAAATAAAAAGAAGCATCATATATGACGGAATTTTCAGTGCTAGTTGGAAATTACACGCCAGTAAAATTTTGCAACGTGTAAAATAAAAAATGATGTAAAATTGGCAACGTGTAAAATAAAAATGATGTAAATTATAAAATCACTGAATAGTGGAAGAAAAACTTTCCAATTGGAATTTGTTTTATTTTATTTATTGTTATTTGTGATTCAATAATGGAATTAACTCATCTATTAATAAAAATGAAACCATTTTATAATTAATTTATTTTATTTTATTTAGTCACAATGATTTTTTAATTCTCCTTTTTTAACAGGAGTCACATTCACACTTTTATTTTCTTCCCCAGATCTAAAGTTGAATAACTTGGAGCCGCTTCCAGAACCGCATCCTGCTTCACGATGATCTCCGGAATCCTTACTTGCGGGAAAACTTTTGAAACAAAATACTTTGGTGTATGACTTGACTTGACGCTTTGTTTACACTTGTCTGTTCCCGTTCTAGACAGTTTATAATTTTACATGACATTATCACGTTCAGTGTATTGTAATATTGATTGAATTCAAATTGAATGTCATCATCACATTCCATGACGTGTAATTTTAAGAGATTCCTTATTCAGTGTTGTTAAGAATTGTGTGTGACCAAAAAAAAAAAAAGTAAAATTACATCACATATGATGTAACGAAAAAGAAGCATCACATATGATGAAATTTTCAGTGCGGGTTGAAGTTTCCACGTCTGTAAACTTCAAAAGACGTGCAAAATTTCAAGACAAGTAAAATATTAAAGGCGTGTAATATCTAATTCGCACTGAAAATTCTGTCGTATGTGATGCTTCTTTTTATTTACATCATATGTGATGTAAATTTACATGAAATAATCGCGTTCCGTGTCAAGTAATATTTGTGTCATACGAATTCAGTGCTGTTAAGGATTCAACTTTTTTTAATTTGTAAATTTACATTAATAAATCGCGTTCCACGTCATGTAATGGTATAGGTTTTCAATTTCAGTGTTGTTAAGGATTCAGATTTTTTTTCTGTGTGGATACTCATTAGGACCGGGAAGGATGAAAAATGTTTTCAGATTTTTGGATGACCCCTTCTGAAGGGGGTCGTCCATACAAGACAAATATTGTTTTCGCGATATTGACGTTATTTTCGTCGGATTGTGTTGAAAACTTGCACATGAGTGTGTTGAAAATTTCAGGTGTCAAATTTTGTGTAAGGAGACATCCAAAGGGGTCGTCCATATTAACTGTTCGCTGTTTTTGCGATATTGACGTTATTATACCTCGTATTCAGATGAAAATTGGTACATGATAGTTTTGAGTGGCGGGCAATCGATTTGAGGTATCAAATTTAGTGTAAGGGGCCGGCAAAAGGGGTCGTCCATATTAAATTTTCAGTATCTTAGTGATATTGTCGTTTTTATACATACATCGGATTTGGATGAAAATTTGCACATAGGAGTAATTAGGGACAAATAACTGATTTCACTTATCCAAACTTAAATCAGGGGTCGGCCAAAGGTGTCGTCCATGTTAACTATTCACTGTTGATGCGATATTGTCGTTATTATACATCGGATTCAGACGAAAATTGGTACACGAGAGTTTTGAGAGATGAGCAATAGATTTCAGGTATTCAATTCAGTTTAAGGGGCCGGCAAAGGGGGGCGTCCATATAAATCTTTTAATATTTTTGCAATATCTTCGTTATTATACATCGGATTAGGATGAAAATTTGCACACGGTAGTTTTCAGGGACAGACAATCGATCTCAGATGTCAAATATTTTGCCAGGGGTCGTCCATATAAATTAATTTTTCACTATTTTTAGCCATATTGACGTTATTATACAATGGATTGCTTTGAAAATTTGCACACGGGAGTTTTGAGGGAAGGGCAATCGATTTCAGATATCAAAGTTTATATAAGAGCCCCCCAAAGGGGTTTTGCTTTTTGGCAAAAATTGCGTTGTTATGCAATGATTCAGTCGAAATTTATACACGTGGTTTTTTATTCCTGATTTCATATTTAATGACAGACGACAGACGAAGTGATCGTCCAATATTTTTGCAATTATTACTTTACAATGAATCTGGAAAATGCTTGGTAATCGACTTTCATACAAACTGTTCATGACATATTCCAAATTGAAAGCGAAACGGAGTTCGTATGGGATCAGCTACACAGAAAAAAAATCTGAATCCTTAACGACACTGAAATTGAAAACCTTTATTATTACATGACATGGAACGCGATTTATTTATGTAAATTTACAAAATAAAAATGGTTGAATCCTCAACAGCACTGATTTCCAATGACACAAATATTACTTGACACGGAACGCGATTATTTGATGTAAATTTACATCACATATGATGTAAATAAAAAGAAGCATCATATACGACGGAATTTTCAGTATGAATTAAATATTACACGTCTTAAAATTTTTTTTTTTTTTATTTTTTTATTTATTTAAGTCTTTGACTGCCGTCATACAGACCGAGTATTAAAATCACTTATGATTAAATTAAAGTTATGTTAATGCTAGGGAACGTCACGGATTGCACATTTAAACATTGATTTGGATACATTGAAGTCAAACAAGTGTGAAACATCGTTGAAGACTTGACAACATCGATTAAGCGGGTGGTTTTGTCCAAAAACTGTTCTGCTTCTAGGTAGCCAGAAGGTGGTTTGGTTGCGCAAACGGCGTGCTGGGGCGTGTAAACTCAAGCTTTGGAGCAATTGTGGACAGTCAACAGTGTTTGTCAGGATATCGTATACAAACATTCTTTGCAAATATGTTCTTCTTTGACTCAGAGACGATATAGACAGAAGAGCGCATCTTTGTAAGTAAGGCGGTAGCCTTACGGGGTCTCGCCAGGGCAGTCGACGCAGAGCATAACGAAGAAACTTTTTCTGAACTCGTTCGATCCGTTCGATATGAACAGAGTGGTAGGGTGCCCAAACTGGTGCCGCATATTCCAAGACACTTCGCACTAAAGAGCAGAACACTGTCTTGAGAGCATATGGGTCCTCGAAGCTTAAAGTATTTCTTCGCAGGAATCCAAACATAGCGAAGGCTTTAGCTGTTGTTGTCGCGATATGCTGATTAAACGATAGCTTCTGATCAAAGGTTACTCCTAGATCCTTAATGGTGACAACTCTTTCAAGTGGAGTGCCACCAAAAGCGTATTCGAAGGGCACGGAGGTTCTGGTTCTAAAAAAACTGATACACTTGCACTTATCGGCGTTTACTTCCATCCCATGTTTTCCACACCATGCGAGTAGTCTATTGATGTCTTCTTGAAGCGCAGCACAGTCCACTCTCGAGTCAATGATCCTGTAGATTTTCAAATCGTCTGCGAACAGTAGCTTTGGCGATTGAATGAAAGTTGCAAGATCGTTAATGAAAATCACAAAGATAAGCGGTCCTAAGTGACTTCCCTGTGGAACACCAGACGGCATATCGAAACTAGTGGAATGAATTCCACAAATATTTATAAATCCATGACGATGTAACAGGTAGGAATGCAACCATTTGATTGCCCATTCTGGGAATCCGTAGCGCTTAAGTTTCTCGATCACGATCATATGCGGCACTTTATCAAAGGCTTTGGCAAAGTCGACATATATTGAGTCCACCTGCAGTTTTTTACCAATCGCTGTATGCAATTCACTGGCATAGCACATCAAGTTTTACATGTCTTTCAAATTTTACACGTCTGTTGAAGATTACAGACGTGTAATATTCAACTCGCACTGAAAATTCCGTCATATGTGATGCTTCTTTTTCGTTACATCATATGTGATGTAATTTTACAATTTTTTTTTGGTCACACGAAATTCTCAACAACATTGAATTGGGAAATTTCTCAAAATTACACGACATAAAATATTACAATACACTGAACGTGATAATGTCATATAAAATTATAAACTGTGAAGAACAGGACCAGACAAATGTGACAAAAACTGTTAAGTCAAGTCGTGCGCCAAAGTATTTTCCCCTCGCGCGAGTAAGTTAATCGGTGTTGATGGTTCCCGGAGATATCCGAGAAGCAGGGATGCGGTTCTGGAAGCGGATCCACGGTATTCAACTTTGGATCCGGTACTTCGCGGAAAAAATAAAAGAAATAAAATATAATGTGTGTTAAAAAAAAATTTTGCCGCTTAATAAAATGAATCATATCAATTATAGATGAGTTTTATTTTTACTAAGAGACGTAAAAATTCCAGTATTGAATCATATTAACAAAAAATAAAACGAAACAAATTCCAATTGTAAAGTTTTTCTTCCAACATTCAGAGATTTTATAATTTACATCATTTTTATTTTACACGTTGCTAAATTTTACATCATTTTTCATTTTACACGTTGCAAAATTTTACTGGCGTTTAATTTCCAACTAGCACTGAATATTCCGTCATATATGATGCTTCTTTTTATTTACGTCATATGTGATGTAATTTTACAGATTTTTTTTGGTAGTGTGTAGTCTATATATATATAAAGCAATTTCTGTATGTTTGTTTGTTTGTTTGTCCTCTATAGACTCAGCCGTCTTAAGAGCTAGAGGTCTGAAATTTGGCATGGATACTCATTAGGACCAGGAATGATGAAAAATGTTTTCAGATTTTTGGATTACCCCTTCTGAAGGGGGTCGTCCATACAAGACAAATATGGTTTTCGCGATAATGAAGTTATTTTTCGTTGGATTGTGACAAAAATTTGCAGCTAGGGGTTTTGAGAGATGAGACATTGATTCCAGGTATTGAATTTTGTTTCAAGGGTCTACAAAAGGGGTCGTCCATATCAACTGTTTAATGTTTTTGCGATATTGGCGTTGTTATAGATTTGATTCTGATGAACATTTGCACAAGAGAATTTTGAGGAACGATCAGTCGATTCCAGGTTTCATATTCAGGGTCAAGGGTCGGCCAAAGGGGTCGTCCATATTAACACTGTTTTTGCGATATTAATGCTTAACACTAAACGTACCGGAGGTGGTCAAATGACGGTTTTTGAACTTTGAATGATGATTACACCTTAACACTAAACATACCGACACTTTGTATATACAGTGTATCAAAAAATTGTCCGTACAGCACGTTCCTTGAAGTCCAAACAATCAAAAAGTGCACTTTTTTAGTCAATAAAAATACTACAAAAACATCATTCGCTGCAGAAATTAGTCCTTTTTGTAGATCAGTATTAAAAACGTTTATAAATTAAACCTTAAAAATAATCTAATTCATTTTGTATAGAAAGTCCCAAAAACGACGTCAAAAAATTGTCCGTACACTGAGGCCTTTGTCAAATATTAGTCAAGTAAACAGTTTTGTGTCAGTCTGTCAAACGAAGAAACGTGAATTGAATCTCAGCAAAGACAATTTCCAGTGGTCTGAGTGATAAATACGGTAAAATGAACTTTATCTAGCATAAATCAATAGATTTTCGTGTATCCGGATGTCAACGGGTATTTTTTTGTGAAAAGCAGACATTTTTCTGTTAATTAAATCCACAAAAATTAACATGAAAATGTCTGCTCCTAACAAAAAAATACTCGTTGACATCCGGAAACTGATTGCTGACCTGAAGGATGACGGTAAAAGCTTGTCCGAAATTGCAGGTATAGTAAAACGGCCACGATCGTCGGTTCAGTATGTCCTTCAGAACTTTAAAAAGACTAACTCCCTGGAGACCACTCCAGGAAGAGGCCGCAAACTGAAGCTTACGGATCGTCACCATCGCATCATTAGCAGGGAAATCAGTCAGATTCCTAAAATCAGAGCCCCGAAACTAGCAGACAGCCTGAAGAATTTTGAAAATATACAGGTTAATCCTCAAACGATACGGAACATACTTCATGTGAAAAAAAAACCAAGGTCGTGTTGCTCTGAAGAAGCCGTTTATATCTGCTAAAAAAAAGAAAAGGCGGCTGGAATACGCTCGAAAGTATGTCCTGGAACCGGAAGAGTTCTGGCAGAACGTCATATTCACTGACGAAAGCTAATTTAAAATTTTTGGGTCTGACGGACATGTAAGAGTATGGCGTAATCCAAATACTGAATTGGATCCGAAAAATTTGTGACCGACAGTTAAGCACGGTGGTGGCCATGTAATGGTGTGGTATGCTTTCAGCGCAAATTGCACCGGAAACTTGACATTCATTTACGGAGAAAAATAAAAAGATTAATCAGTCATATTACGCGTCTACAGGAATATAAATATGATTGTTTGGTTCTGACCCGAAAATACGATCAAACCAACCATCAGCTTATACGATTAGTCCCCAGTGAGTTAGTCTTCTTAAAATTCTGAAGGACATACTGAACCGACGATCATGGCCGTTTTACTATTTTATGCGTAATTCGAAGACAAGTAAATACATGAATTTCGGACAAGCTTTCACCGTCATTCTTCAGGTCAACAATCAGTTTCCGGATGTCAACGGGTTTTTTTTTGTGAAGAGCAGACATTTTCCTGTTAATTTAATCCACAAATTGTTTAAATCTACTGATTTATGCTAAATAAAGTTCATTTTACCGTATTTATCGCTCAGACCACTGGAAATTGTCTTTGCTGAGATTCAATTCACGTTTCTTCGTTTGACAGACTGACACAAAACTGTTTACTTGACTAATATTTGACAAAGGCCTCAGTGTACGGACAATTTTTTGACGTCGTTTTTGGGACCTTCTATACAAAATGAATTAGATTATTTTTAAGGTTTAATTTATAAACATTTTTAATACTGATCTACAAAAAGGACTAATTTCTGCAGCAAATGATGTTATTGTAGTATTTTTATTGACTGAAAAAGTGCACTTTTTGATTGTTTGGACTTCAAGGTACGTGCTGTACGGACAATTTTTTGATACAGTGTACCTATTCATACCGCGAGCGGTCAAATGACGCCAAACACCTTTTTCGCTAAAACTCCCTTGTTTCTCAACCGATTTCTACCAAATTTATAGTTTTGAAAAGCTTATAATTCGACTCAAATATGTTTCTCAGACAATTTTCGGCTACAATCAATAACTTTAAAGTTATTTACAGTACAAGAAAAATTTTATGAAAAAACATGCTTCAGGAAAAAGGTTGTAAAAAAATTCACTTAGTGCCTGAGAAAGCTGAAGTTAGAAGCTATATGTTGCATATATGGAAGATTTTTTTTAAAATTTTCTAAGCTCATGGCCACAAAAAAATGTAAAAAAGTTGTGTAAAATCCGTACTTTTTAATCAATCAACCGCCAAAGCTGTTCCTGTTACAGTAGAAAATTTTGAAAAAGTGAATTGAAAAGTAGACGTAATTTGTCACATTTTGGCATCTTTAGATTTTTGAAATACGAAATACATAATTTATGACGACTTTTCAAAGGTAGCTGTTTTTCGAACTTTTTATCAATTTGGATTTTCTAAGACAATTCCTACACCTAAATTCAGCTTTGCACTGGATTTTGAGTATGTTATCGTAAGGTTTAGGCATTTAGTGCAGTGCATTTTGCATATAGTTTTATTGCCTAAACCTTACGTTAACCTACTCAAAATCCAGTGCAAAGCTGAGCTTAGGTGTAGGAATTGTCTTAGAAAATCCAAATTGATAAAAAGTTCGAAAAACAGCTACCTTTGAAAAGTCGTCATAAATTATGTATTTCGTATTTAAAAAATCTAAAGATGCCAAAATGTGACAAATTACGTCTACTTTTCAATTCACTTTTTCAAAATTTTCTACTGTAACATTAACAGCTTTGGCGGTTGATTGATTGAAAAGTACGGGTTTTACACAACTTTTTTACATTTTTTGTGGCCATGATCTTAGAAAATTTTTAAAAAAATCTTCCATATGTGCAACATATAGCTTCTAACTTCAGCTTTTTCAGACACTTAGTGAAATTTTTTTCGAGCACTTAATAACTGATTTACAACCTTTTTCCTGAAGCATGTTTTTTCATAAAATGTTTCTTGTACTGTAAATAACTTTAAAGTTATTGATTGTAGCCGAAAATTGTCTGAGAAACATATTTGAGTCGAATTATAAGCTTTTCAAAACTATAAATTTGGTAGAAATCGATTGAGAAACAAGGGAGTTTTAGCGAAAACGGTGTTTGCCGTCATTTGACCGCTCGCGGTATGAATAGGTATACCACATGCGTTATTCGAAAACCGTAACACTTAAAAAAAATTTAAAAACGCAAAAATACTTGCATTTCAAAAACAAAAATAGTCCTGTCGTTAAATTTGCGAAAAAACAATTATATAAGGCGTAATCATCGTTCAAAGTTCAAAAACCGTCATTTGACCGCCTCTGGTACGTTTAGTGTTAAGTAATTTTTTTTTCGCAAATTTAACGACAGGACTATTTTTGTTTTCAAAATGCAAGTATTTTTTCGTTTTTAAATTTTTTCTAAGTGTTGTGGTTTTTGAATAACGCATGTGGTATACCTATTCATACCGCGAGCGGTCAAATGACGGTTTACACTGTTTTCGCTAAAACTTTCTTGTTTCTCAACCGATTTGTTTAAAATTTATAGTTTTGAAAAGCCTATAATGTGACTCAAATATGTTTCTCAGACAATTTACAGCTACAATCACTCATTTTAAAGTTATGTTAAGTCCAAGAAATTTTTTATGAAAAAATATGCTTCAGGAAAATTGCTATAAATCTGTTCATCAGTGCTCGAAAAAAAAATTCACTTAGTGCATGAGAAAGCTGAAGTTAGAAGCTATATGTTGCACATACGGAAATTTTTATTAAATTTTTTTTAAGATCATGGCCACAAAAAATGTAAAAAAGTTGTGTAAAACCCGTACTTTTCAATCAATCAACCGCCAAAGCTGTTCCTGTTACAGTAGAAAAATTTCAAAAAATGAATTGGAATGTTGACGTAATTTGGCACATTTTGGCATCTTTAGATTTTTTAAAATACGAAATACATAATTTATGACGAATTTTCAAAGGTAGCTGTTTTTCAAACATTTCATCGATTCGGATTTTTGATACAATTCCTACACCTAAATTCAGCTTTGCACTGGATTTTGAGTATGTTATCGTAAGGTTTAGGCTAAAAAATTTTATGCAAAAGGAAGAAAATTTTATACCGGTTCTAGTGATGAAACTACATTGGCGGTGCGATGCTTGATAAAAATATTTCGTATTTTACAAAATCTAAAGATGCCAAAATGTGACAAATTACGTGAACTTCCCAATTCATTTTTTGAAATTTTTCTACTGTAACAGGAACAGCTTTGACGGTTGATTGATTGAAAAGTACGGGTTTTACACAACTTTTTTACATTTTTTGTGGCCATGATCTTAAAAAAAATTTCCGTATGTGCAACATATAGCTTCTAACTTCAGCTTTCTCATGCACTAAGTGAATTTTTTTTCGAGCACTGATGAACAGATTTATAGCAATTTTCCTGAAGCATGTTTTTTCATAAAAAAATTTCTTGAGCTTAACATAACTTTAAAATGAGTGATTGTAGCTGTAAATTGTCTGAGAAACATATTTGAGTCACATTATAGGCTTTTCAAAACTATAAATTTTAAACAAATCGGTTGAGAAACAAGAAAGTTTTAGTGAAAACAGTGTAAACCGTCATTTGACCGCTCGCGGTATGAATAGGTATATACAAAGTGTCGGTATGTTTAGTGTTAAATACATTAGATTAAGATAGAAACTTGGTACGTGGGAATTTCAAGAAACGAATAATTTTAATTCAGAGGTCTGCGGAAGGGGTCGTGAAATCCATACAAAAATTCATTCACGATCACGAGTGTTTTACAAAACCGACAATTGATTTATGAATTCGAATTTTAAATCAGTCGACAGAAAAAAGACAAGAATGCCGCATAGATGGTAAAGTGTCTCAAATAAACACAAAAAAAGGGCGACAGAAAAGGGTCGTTCATATTACCTTTAAAATAATTTTGACATAATTTCGCTGTAATGCATATGAAAAAGACAAAAATGCGTAAACTGGTGCTCTTCTCGACGGTCAATCGATAAATTTCCGTTTGGTAGACAAGTAAATAGGTCGCTTGCAAATTCTGTTTAGTATTTTAAGTAATTTTTTCGTGAAAATGCATTCCAATTACCAATCAAATACAAATCATCAGCTTTAATGTTAAAATCGAAACGAAAGTTCGTACGGGATCAGCTAGTTAATGAATAAAAGATTCAATTTTCTCTAAGGCATTTTTGTGATGTAGGAGCTCTAGTTTGTATCAGGTTTTTTACGCTTCATTTTAACATGGAAGGGAGTCGCTGTTTGCATGTTTGTTTTGGAATTTAGCCTTTTTGTTAAATAATATGAAACGTAAGAAGCAGTTTTTTAAATATTAATTTTAAAAAGAAATTTCGGAAAATTAAAAATTCACCCGGGAATATTTGAATTTTCATTCTGAGCTCAGCCAGTAGATAATATTCGAATTTGAAATCATCCAAATAAATGAGATTTAGTTAGCTGAAACCCCATAAATTATGCTGGCTCATCCAGTCCGGTGACCCGAGTTTCGGTATATGTACTAAAAATTTATGTATTAGACAACGCCCGTCAACCAACTCCAGTCCAGATACGGGTTGGAAACCCTTCTTTTTTTCGTTGTTATTAGCTGTGTGATTTCTCAAATCAATCTTATCGAAGATAACGAACGAACACCAAGAAAACCATAGTGGGACGCATGCTGGCCCTGACGGTTTCTCAACGAGATTGTGGAAAAGTTGGAAAATATCCACAATTTCTGGTTTTGGCTTTGGTTCAGCAACTGAAAAATCGATTAATTTCTGTCCGGGATTTGCTTCTCAATGCCCCGTCCATGCCCTTTTCTCCTCCGGTTTTGTACACACTCTTTTGAGGATGCGATTATATTTCTGTGTAGAAAATTCCGTATCTCAGGACGTGTCGAAAGTCCACAAGCCACAAACTTCCATGTCGAGGGGAGACCAACTTTTTTTTAATCCAAACTCGATTTGAATATAAACTATTGAACTATTGAAATAATAACAAAAAAAACTCTTTCAAAACATTACGAGCATACCCGCCGTTTATTCAAAATTCTTCCGTTACGCCTACCTGACAACATTGTTGCATTCAAAGTGTAGGAACGATAAATCGAAAAAACTAGATATAAGTGGTAACGTTCGTCTCGCATCGACGTGCCCTAGCAAAAAATAAATTCGTTGTGAACTTTTGTCTGGTGCCCGTTTTCTAAATTATGCTTGAAAGTTTTTTTTTCTGCTCCTCTCCCTTGTGCACGATTTTATATTCATCAGGGTATCGATTTGTACGAGTTTGAGGAGCTTCGTCGTCGTCGTCGTAGTCGTCAAAACGGTTTTCTGTAGTGTAGTTGTATGGAATGTAAAATAAAAATTTTGTATTACGAGCTCGTTGAGAGCTGTTGTATGTACACAAGTCTGGGGCAGGTTTTCGTGTCTCTGTGTAGATTTTAGGTGCAAGTCATGGACATTAAAGTTTTGTTTTATACTTTTTTTTGCTGCTTCTCGTTTTAACGAGAATTTCTCACCATACTTAAAAAGAGACAGTTTAAAACTCGGAATACTGTGCTGCCAGCTCTCGACAATCGGAGCGAGACACTGCGTTTGGTTTTGGTAGGTACTGCGTGCAAGGCTCTTTCCGTCTATGAATTTATATGAAACATTGGAAATAGCATTTGCGTTTCAATTTATTACGTTTTTGATAAGCGCAAATAAACAGCAACGGCAGCTTATGAATTTGATTTCGATGATTGATAACACTGTGGAACAGCATTTTTGGTACCAATGTTTCAATAACTGATTTTGGAAGATTTTGGCGCCCTGAAATCGAATAATTTATAAGATTTTGTCTACCACCCCTAATTTTGAGTATAATCAATCATTGACAAGTGATGGACCAACGAACCTACATTGAAAACCTAACGATCTTAAATCTATTTGCTCCATTCAATCGAGGATTCAGATTTTGCCTAGCTAATGTTTTATTTTCAGAGACACAAAGCTTTAGAAAAATAAATTCTACAAAGTTTGAAAAATTTAATAAATAGCTAGGTATACAACTTTTTGGAATTGCTGAAGAAAGTCATTGAGTATTTGAATTTGCAATTTTATACAGGGTTGCTAGCGAACCGGGAATACCGGGAAAAACTTTGGAATTTCATCTCGTCATCGGGAAACCGGGAAAAAATCGGGAATTTCGGCACCTCACCGGGAAAATTGTCATGCTTGAGATTTTTTCAAGGAATTTAAAAAATATTTTCTAAATTTGAGAATAGTTTTTGACAGTCTTGATATAGTTTTATCTCATAAACGTTCATTTTCGTTCTTTAGTAAACAAACGAAGTACGAATCACCTTTTTAACAAATTGTGGGGCAATATTAACTATTATTATAACTATTATTTTCGCTCTCCTCAAGTGAGCTAAGCACAACTCGAATGTTATAAATTTTATAATGAAACTATTATCGACAAAACTAAACACAACACTAACTACTGTCAAACGTGGATAAGTGAGAGCCCAAAGCACTGAACATTTTTTCTCATTTAAGAGGTTTCTAGCTTAACCAGTGATATGGCTTCCAGATGCTTCCAAGAATAAGACAATTTTGATCAACTAATAACTACTTCTTTATTCTAGGACAAGTACAATTGGAATGACAAAAAACATGTGCTGTTCAGTCAGTGACTGCTTAGATTGAAATTTAAATTTTAAAACGATTGCTTCGATGGTCGAATATTACATCTCCCCCCTTAAGCCATCCAGTACGGCTCGAACCTCGATGGCAACCTGGTTTGTCGTCGTTCCCTCGCAGGAGTTGCAACCGGAACTGGCACTGGATCTGGCTGAGGCGGATCGTCGTTTTCGCTGCTTCCATCCGAATAGTACTCTGAACCGTCAGAGTCCACGTCTCCGTTGGGTGGTGGATTCGGTACTACTGCTGGAACGGCTCGAGTTGGCACCTCAAGACCAAATCCGTCGACAAACACTGATAATGGACTCGGGTCTTGGTTTGTACCTGGATCGGGAACAGTCTTGGTCGCACGATGCTCCAGTTGATTGATGTGTGAGCGAATGAGTCGTTGACGGTCTTGAAGGAAAACGTTGTAGTTGACTCTTCCAATTCGTTCGATGACCGTGGCGGCCTGCCACTGCCATGCATTACCTTGATGAACCTGGACGTATACAGAATCACCAGGAGCGAACTGCCTTGAGACTGCACCATTCTTGACGGTTTGCTGTTCAGTCTGCGTTGCTGGAATGCATTGAGTGGTTGGTAGAAGAATCGACGAAACTGTTCGGATTGACCTACCGAACATTATTTCTGCTGGGGATTTGTTACCGAGATCTGCTGTTGGTGTTGTTCGGTAAACTTGGAGAAAAATCAGCAGTGCTTCCTCCAGTGTTTCTCCCCCGGAGCGAATTTTCCGGAGCGTGCGTTTCAGCGTGTCCACGAAACGTTCAGCTAACCCGTTGGATTGAGGATGGTACGGTGCTGTTCGGATGTGGCGGATACCTTGCTTTTCACAGAAATCCTGGAACTCGTGGCTAGTGAATTGGGTACCGTTATCCGAGACGATGGTTTCCGGAACACCGAATGTTGAGAACGACTGGGAAAGTAGCTTCGTTGTTGTTTTCGTCGTTGTGATTCTTGTTGCGTACACTTCCGGCCATTTGGTGTAAGGATCCACAATCACCAGGAAGTACAATCCGTCCACAGGTCCTGCATAGTCCACGTGTATACGTGACCACGGCTTGTCGGGCATGGGCCAAGATTCGGGCATTGATTTGGTTGGTGTTTTCCCAGCTGTGCAGCATGGAGTGCACCGCCGGATAAAATCCTCGATGTCCTTATCTATTCCTGGCCAATAGACAAAACTGCGTGCAATCGACTTCATGCGAACCATACCAGGGTGTCCGCGATGAAACTGATTCAGGATCTGTTTTCGAAATTTGCTCAGAACGACTACTCTGTCGCGGAACAAAATACACCCGTCGACATGGGTGAGGGAGTCTCGTCTGCTCAAGTAGGAATGCACGTCTGGATTTGTGATTGACCGTGGATCGGTTGGCCAGCCATCACGGATGAACTTAAGCACTGCCTGTAGCGCTTTGTCTGTCTTCGTTGCGGTTTGGATAGCTGCGAATGAAACTGGGACTTGATGGACAGTGTCATGAATTATGCTCACCATGTCTTCTTCGAGCGAGATCGCTGCAACGATGTAGTCCTCCTCTGGCTGCTTGGTACGGTCGATCAATCTGGACAGCATGTCAGCGCAACCGAATTCGTTGGTGGAAACGTAACGGATGTCGAAATCGTAATTGAGCAGCATCAGCGCCCACCTTTGAAGTCGATTTGCGGTATGCAACGGAATTCCCTTCTTCGAACCAAAAATGGATAGTAGCGGCTTGTGGTCCGTGAGAAGAGTGAATCGTCGACCCAGTAGGTACTTGTGGAATTTCGTCACACCGTACGTAAGTGCAAGTGCTTCCTTTTCAGGCTGCCCGTAGCCTTGCTCTGCTGCAGTTAAGGATCTTGATGCGTGCTGAATTGCCTTTAGGTGCCCATTTGGAAATTCGTGGAAAATGACTGCACCGATGCCCGTACTTGAAGTGTCCGCAGCCACGATGATTGGTAGCTTCGGATCGTAATGAGTTAGCAACATTTCGGACTGCAGGATTTTCTTAAATCGCCGGAATGACCGTTGACAATCGTTGTTCCACTGCCACTTCGCATCTTTCTTAAGTAGCTGGTCGAGTGGATGTCGAAGTTCATGGATGTTACGGACAAATCTGCCATAAAAATTTATGGCTCCCAGGAATGAGCGCAGTTCGGAAACGTTGGTCGGTGCTGGAATGGAGGCGATGGCTTGGAGCTTTTCTGGATCAGGGCGGATGCCTTTGTTGTCGATGATATGCCCCAAGTATTTGATTGCAGTTTGGAAAAAGTGGCACTTTTCCATCTTGACGTGGAAACCATATTCCTCCAATCGCTGAAGTAGTTGATCCAATGACGCTTTGTGTGCTTCCCAGGTTGGTCCGAATATGATGACATCGTCGAGGAATGACCGAACACCAGGAATGTCGGCAATCATTGTGTCAACCAGCCGTTGGAATGCCCCAGGTGCTGACTTCACCCCGGGAGCGAGGCGGTTGAATTGAAAAAGCCCCCGATGTGTGTTGATGGTAAGAAGCTTTTTCGATTCCTCGTCTACCTCCACCTGCAGATACGCATCAGAAAGGTCGATGATGCTGAATATCGAACTTCCATTCAGCTGAGCGAAAATTTCCTCCGGGACAGGTAGAGGATAGTGGTTACTCTCCAGCGCTTCGTTGAGTCCAGTAGAATAGTCCGCACAGATGCGAACTTTACCATTCGGCTTGCGTACTGCTACTATCGGAGCGGCCCACTCCGAAAAATCGATCGGCGTGATGATGTTGAGCGATTGTAGACGTGTTAGCTCAGCATCCACAAGTGAAATGGTGTTGAATGGAACTGGTCGCTTCGAACAGAAAACAGGCTTGACGTTAGATTTAAGAAAAAGTTTTACCTTTGTTTTCTTGCAGTGGCCCAGCGAGTTGTCGAAGACCGTCGGATGTGTTGCTTGAAGCTGTGATGTTATTTCCTCGAAACATGGCTTGGAGATCGATGAAATTTGACTGCAGAGGGTGTCGAATGGAACCGACCAAAGGTTGAACATGTCGATCCAATCAATTCCAAGCACGTTGAGGTCTGGTGATGACGTAACAAAACATTGGCCACTCTTGCTCATGCCGTTGAGGGTGACATCGCAATTGAATTCGCCGATGAGATTGAGTCGACCACCGGATGCGTTGGATGCTTCAATCGATGATGGTGTAAGTTTCGGTTTGCCAAGCTGGTGCCACGTTGCCTTGGAAATTACGGTGATATCGCTTGCGGAATCTAATTGCAGCGAGATAGCGACCTGATTGATGGTGACAGTCACATACCTGCGCTTCCGGGAACTGTTTGCGATGTGGTTCACGTAAATTCCCTTGGCTTCGGTTCTGGAGCCAACCTTTTTGTGGAAGTGTTTCTTCTTTTTCGCTTGGGGTTTGGTTGAAGAATCGCCTGACTTCCTCATGCAGCCACAGTAGCCTTCTTTGTGACCGATGCGGTTGCATGCCTTGCAGAGATGGTCGGAAAAGGGACAGTCGCGGACAAAATGCATTTGTCCACACTGCCAGCAGGGAGTGCGAGGTGTGCACTTACTTTCCGTTTTCGATGGACGTTGTTGGATGCCGGATTTCCTCTCCGAAATGCTGTGGACCGATTTGTTGGAACTTGATGGATGTTCTATCATCGTGGTGTCCGACTTGAGATTGACAATTCGCTGGAACTCGTCGATAAGAGTTTGAATTGTCACCGGAGCCTCGTCCGTTCCTCCTTCGATGCGGGAAAGCAACCTTGCTCGAATGTCTGCGTAACGTGGTGCTTTGAGACCGCAGACAAAAATCAAGCATTTGAATTGGTCGATGCTCAAATTTTGAAATTCGAACTCCTCGCATGCTCTGTTGACTTGACCGCCGTAGGAAATGATGTCGTCAGCTTCCGATTTTACCAGCTGTAGGCACTGGTAGCGCTTGTTGAAAACGGATGTTTGCCTACCGAAGATCTTTTGCAGTGTCTTGATGGTGTCAGCAAAAGGAATGTCCTTCGGCAATTGAGGAAGGATGTAGTTCACGTAGCGACTGTGGGAACACGTGTCCAATTTTCGGAGCAGGAGCCTAACTTTTGCTGCATCGTCGAGACTGCGTGCGTCGCTTTCGAACAAATCCGAGTAACGGGCGAACCATTTTTCGAATGTGGTGCCGTTCTCCGGATCGAACCTGAACTCGCTGATGTTGGTGGACAGCGATTCCAACACTTGCTCTGGGTTTGCTGCTTGTGGAACGGCCAACCGCTGGAGAAGTTTCGTCATCTGCAAAATCGCTGCTTGGAGTTCTTGATTTGCTGCCATTCTTCCTCGGGTTCAGTTCTGGATGAGTACTTGAATTCCAGAAGTGTCCTCGTCGCCAATTGATATGGCTTCCAGATGCTTCCAAGAATAAGACAATTTTGATCAACTAATAACTACTTCTTTATTCTAGGACAAGTACAATTGGAATGACAAAAAACATGTGCTGTTCAGTCAGTGACTGCTTAGATTGAAATTTAAATTTTAAAACGATTGCTTCGATGGTCGAATATTACAACCAGCTTCTCTTTTATAGAAGGTCAGCAACATACAAATGCATTAAAGTGATCGCTGGAAGCTGGAATACATATATGTGTGTCTTATGTTAATAGTGTATCAAAAACAAATCTAAGGTCTTTACCCTGATACAACATAATATCCTTCATTCATACGATGAAAGTTCAGCCCTGTCTACAGGGTTATACAGGGTTTCTATATTTTCACGAATCTTTAGTTCAAATGACTAGGGCACTACTTAAGTTATTCATTGTTTTGTATTGAAAAAAAAAAACATTTCTTTCTAAAACATGTCTTTGGATTTGTACAAAAAATATAACTGCATTCAGAAAATAACTAAATATTTTCCTGAAATCTAATGATTTAAAGTTTTGTAATACAAATTCCCATTCAAGTTGACAACCTGTTAAAATCGCTCAGTGTAGTCGCCAAAATTGAGCATACCTGATGAATAGAACTATCTTTACAAGAAACCTGACAGGAAATAGGAGAAAGAAAGAAAGATAATGAAAAAAGTAAAACGAAAGAACAAGTAGGAGAAGAAAGAATAAGTAGGAGGAAAAAGGTTGAGTAGAAAAAAAGTTTCCGGGAAAAGAATTTACCACATTTATTTGATATCGCTAAAATTATTAATCTGTAGCTAAAACCTGTATTTAGTTATCAACATCAAGTTGAAAAGTAAGTTTCTCGTGGATTAGAAATATTCTTTAATATCTAAAACAAATTTAACACCAGATTCTCAGGTTCTTCCTATAAAAGGAATACGAGCAGCTTAAAATAAGCTGATTATCTTCGTTCAAATTACGGTTCGCTAAACCTGAAACTAAAAGATTACCAATCTACGAGATTAAAATGTAAGTTATCAAATGTCTAATTATCGAATTATCTTCCTTAAACTGAAGTCGAGCAAATACAGATCTCTCAGGCTTACAACGTCTCCAAAAATCCGCACACGCGTGGCTTGATGTAAATACAAGTCAGGAACTAAAATTGTAAGTTCTTCATGATTATTACCCCTATCATTATTACTTTTATTTATCTATTTGATGATGATCCTAGGCTTAAGCCTTGTATCTGAATTTAAACTTAAAATTAACATCGATCATAATTTTATGTAAAACACCTCTTAATACTATCTTTGATTTGGTTTCTGGACATATTAAGATTAATTTCTTCTACACTCCCGGCCAAAAGTTTGGGGTCACCCCTGAAAAAACATGTAAATTTGGTTCGTCCATAACTTTGTCATTTTTTAACGGATTTTGGATATTTTTAGCTTATTCGAAAGGCAATGAGTTATACTTACATCGTAGGTATTTTGTTAAAAATTTGTATGATTTTTTTCCTACCTAAAAATCATCTAAAGTTGCAAAATTTTTCGAAATTTCCACCTAATCTTTATACCCAATTTTCTCATAGCTGAGTGGGTCAAATTTTTAAACTGAAGTAGCATTAGAACACCCATTCTATACCCTTTGAAACATATTTCTCAGATTTTGCATAAAATTTAAAGCAAATTTATAATTAATTAAATAGTTACTTTAGTCATCGGCCAAAAGTTTGGGGTCACCTTACAGTATGGTGTATCGGCCAAAAGTTTGGGGTCAGTGGATTTTTCCTATATTTTCATTCAAATCACTGCAATACTTCCCACAATTTTAATTTTTTATGTTAGGGGTTATCCATCAATTATGTCTCGCGTTAAGGGGGAAGGGGGAGGGGGGAGGGGGGTTGAAATGTATGACAAGCCATACAAAAATTTTGGAAGTCCATACAAAAAATGCGACAGGGGGAAGAGTCAGTTGGTACAAGCACGGTATTCCAAGCTAAAGGTTAAGGTTTCGATCCAAGCTAAAGGTTAAGGTTTCGATCCAAGCTAAAGGTTAAGGTTTCGATCCAAGCTAAAGGTTAAGGTTTCGCAATCTAATGGTTTTTTTTTCGGTTTGGATTGTCTTTCGATTGGAGCATAAGCGTATCTTTATGTTTGTCACGAAATATACGATTGAATGGTATGGAAAATAAAGGAAGGTAAATAACAACTGTATGACTATCCAATGTTCACTCAGCTCAGTCTCAGGCAAGTAGGGCGTGGGAAGTAGAATAAGAAGAATGTAATTGGAGAAATGATATGCGGAGTTTTCATCAATATCGAATATTCACCTCTATTCTAGTTTTCGATCGAACCGTTCGACTCATACAAAAAAAAGTTTTTTTGTATGAGTCGAACGGTTCGATTGAAAACTAGAATAGAGGCGATTATGTTATTCTGAGACCATGAACAATTAAAAGTAGCATAATTCATTACTCTTCTTCAATTTATTTCATAAAGTAATGTTAGCAAAAAAAAAAGAATTCATTTCAATGTCATTTAAGTAATAAAACGCTTTCCATTATTGGGGATATGTTAAAAACTTGTGTTTAGGGCAGTTTTTCATCAAAAAATCCTCCCTTAGCTTTGATGACAGCCTTGCATATGCGAGGCATTCTGTCAATTAGCTTGCCGAGAGTTTCTTGGCTTATCGAATTCCAGGATGTCTGCAATATCTCCCACAAGTTGCGCTGTGATGTCGGACACCGCTCGCGAACCATGCGGTCCAATTCTTCCCATAGTAGCTCTATCGAGTTAAGGTCCGGCGATTGCGGCGGCCATTCCATGTTCTTCAGCACACGCTCCTTCGCCTTCTCTTGAACGAATCCCTTGCAAAGTTTAGATGTATGTTTGGGGTCATTATCCTGCTGAAATGTGAAGTTCTTTCCGATCAGTCGCAATCCAGAGGGTACCGCATTTTCTTTCAATATGGTCAAGTATTCTTCCTTCCTCATAATCCCGTCAATTTTCACCAAATCACCAACTCCAGCTGCAGAAAAAGAGCCCCAAACCATAACGGATCCACCACCATGCTTTACAGTGGGAACCAAACATTCCGGAAGCATTTTCTCATTCTTCTTGCGCCGAACGTAGAATTTTTTTTTTTTCATATTGCAGTGATTTGAATGAAGACATAAAATAATCTGCTGATCCCAAACTTTTGGCCGATACACCATACTGTAAGGTGACCCCAAACTTTTGGCCGATGACTTAAGTAAATATTTAATCAATTATTAATTTACTTTAAATTTTAGGAAAAAAATTGACAAATGTGTTTCAAAGGGTATTGAATAAGGGCTCTAATGCTACTTTAGTTTAAAAAATTGGCCCACTCAGCTATGAGAAAATTGGGTATAAAAATTGGGTGTAAATTTTGAAAAATGTTGCAACTTCAGATGATTTTTAGGTAAGAAAAAATGCATACAAATTATCAACAAAATACCTACGAAGTAAGTATAACTCATTACCTTTCGAATAAGCTAAAAAAATCCTAAATCCGTTAAAAATTGACAAAGTTATGGACGAACCAAATTTGTATGTTTTTTCAGGGGTGACCCCAAACTTTTGGCCGGGAGTGTACATGTGCATTGTAAAGTGCCATCATCCTGTACATTGGTTCGTTTCTCGCGTAATTCTGTATCCTGTTTAAAAACTGGAATGGCCTTACGCTGCGTAGACTACTGCGTCCTTCATTGGGGGATATTTGCGAAAGCATGTACGGCGAATAAAATCTTCCGCTTGTCAAATCCTTGAAAAATAATGCATGGTTTGATTTCCTGCGATTTTCTAGCGAATCCAATCCGACCAGCATGCACAGAGCTCGGTAATCCGGCATTTCATCTTGCCATCCAAGATTCCTCAGAGCGTATTTGAGAAATTTCTTTTGAACTCTTTCCAATCTGTTTACGTGGACATTGTAGTAGGGTTGCCAAACAACACTGGCGTACTCGATTGTAGTCCGAACTAAACCTACATAAATTGAGACGATTGTGTAGGGGTCGTTCAACTCATGGCAGACTCTACTGATCATTCCAAACATAGAGTTAGCTTTGGCCACTACCTGCTCTATATGTTTCGTGAAATTCAGTTCTTTGTCTATCTCGACTCCAAGATCCTTTACAGAGGTCTTTCTAGTGATAATCAAGCTGTTTTCAAGGCGATAATCATACATGATGTTTGTTAGCTTCCAAGAAAACGATATAACACTGCATTTTGAGGCGTTCAACTTCAATCCATAGGTTCTGCAACAGTCCGAAAAACGGTGCAGTGCGTTTTGCAGAGTCGAGCAATCCTTCAGGTTGCGAACAGGGAGAAACATTTTCAAATCATCAGCGTATATCAGCACAAAAACGTCCTGCAGTACCTCGGGGAACTCGTTCATAACAGTGATGAAGAGAAGAGGTCCCAAGTGACTCCCTTGTGGCACACCACTGTTAACCGAGAATGCACCGGATCTGACATTCCCCAGCTTTACATATTGAATTCTTTCAATTAAGTATGAATGTATCCACTTAAGGCAAGTATTGGCAATTCCATTTTTGCTGAGCACGGATAGCAGTGAATTGATATCGATCACATCAAATGCTTTTGACATATCAGTATAAATAGCGTCGACTTGCAATCCTTGCATCATCCATATCGAAATTCTTGATACAAACTCCCCGAGATTTGTTATGGTTGATCGTTTTTTAAGAAAACCGTGTTGAACATGCGACATTTTTCTTTCCAACCATGGATACATCTGGTCGTACACAATACTTTCGAAAAGCTTCGGTATGGCAGAGAGAATTGCAACTCCTCGATAATTTTCGGCAGAGAGCTTGGGAGAGCTTTTATGGATCGGTACAATATGCGAGATCTTCCAAAACTTTGAAAATATTCCTTCTTGGAGTGAGTCAGAAAACAGGCGATGTAAGGGTTCTAGAAGTCCATTGACACACTTTTTAATGAGCGAGTTCGGTATCCCGTCAGGACCACTGCCTTTGGATTCGTCGAGCATTAAAATTTTCCTTCTTATATCTGTTATTGATACTGTTAGCTCAGGAAAAACTTCATCCGGAAAAACATATGTTTGTTCAGTTTGAATATTATTCGAGCAGTATACATTTCGAAAATATTCGGCGAATAGTTCTGAAGCCTCTTTCAAATTATCTGCTTTTTTAGTTTCATACGATACATTTGTTGGTATTAAATTTGATTTACGCTTGGAGTTAACATACGTCCAAAAACGTTTCGGTTCCGTTTGAATATTTCTCTGTATATTTTTCAGATATATGCAACGTTGAGCTCTGTGCAAGCTTTTGAATGCATTCACCGCTACTCGATATGCAATTTTGTCAACTTGAGATTTACTTCTACGATATCTGTTATGCTTCTTTCGTTTCTCTTTTTACTAATAAAATGCTCTTTTAGTTTTGAGCTGTTTATACACCCGATCTGCCGCAAAAATTTAGTTTCGGCACCTATCCGAACACAACCTGATTTGATATTATGTTACGATGTCTTTTTTTTTACATTTTTCTATACAAACTATACATTTTTTTCTCTCTATAAAACTTCTAGAAAATTTCACAGTGGCTGAAAAGTTCTACATTATAGTTTCAAGATCCATTCAACTGGATTTTTTTTTGCAAAACTATTGAAATTGTGGAGCAAAACAACGAATAGATGCCAATTTCGATAGATTCGTTTTAAAAAATCATGAAAACATGTCAATTTGATACGAAAAGACTACATGTTAAAAGACGCCAAAGTATTTGTCATTATTTCTAACCGGTTAACAATTGTTTGGGATACAATTGTTAGAAATTTGAAGCCCTTTACAAAAAAAAAATTATTCGCCATCATTTTAAAACAAAAAAAAAAAAAATATAAAATGGAAAATCATCATTTATAACCGGGAAAAAACCGGGGAAAAACCGGGAGAAACTTTGGAAACGAAAAATCGCTAGCAACCCTGTTTGTAGAAGGCTGCAAAACGATTTGATATAGGCTTTAAAAATACCTTTAAACACATTTGATTTGGTTTACATCCCCATTAAAATTTTGTAATAATTGCCGAATTTTAAAGAATTTGGGAAAAACAAATGAAAAGAAAGCTTCAATATTTTTTTTTCAGAAGTCAAAATTACTCGCGCACGCAAAATAATTTACACTTGAAAAGTAAGTGACATCTGTAGTGAATTTTCGCCATACGTAATTTCATTTGAATTTTAAGTGATGGGTCAAGTGAATTCGCTTAAGTGGCCGGTCAAGTGAATTACACTGTGACGTTCGAGTGAAATTTATCTGAGTTTCTAAGTAAGTTTCTAGTTAATTATCTCTCGCGTTTTTGAATAAAAGAACATTTATAGAACACCACTTCGATTTCAAGTACTTACATTACGCCTTCGCCATAAATTTATTGATTGGAAAATTCCATCGTAATCCCAAGGCAGATCGGTTACTGCGGATAGTGCGACTTCTAAATCTTCCCTGACCAGAAAACTAGAAAATCTATCCAGTCCAACCCACAAGCTTTTAAATAACTTTTTTTTACATCACGTTTAACCAAACTACCGCCAAAATCGCCTAGTAAAGAATTGGGAAAATCCAAATCCAGCATAAGCTTTAAACGCTGCTCTTTATAATTTGCCATTTTGAACTCTGAAAATAAACACAATTACAACCCGACATTCACTTGAAATTCAAGTGATGGGGAAGTGAATATTTTTTCTCACTTCAAATTCAAGTGATGACTGAGAAGTGCAGGGCTGGTAGCGAGTCACTTTTTAGTGACTTGGTCACTTTTTTTGGTTCAGTCACTAAAAAGTCACTTTTTTCATTATTTGGTCACTAAAGTCACTATTTTCCGAAAAATGGTCACTTTTATCACCAAAAGTCACTTTTTTTCTCCGGAAATGAACCAATGAAAGAGTAATTTGAATTGCGCGTGTTAATATTGACGGTAGTAACGGTAAATTACTTGATCAGACAGTCAGAAATTTTTTTCGCCTCCGGCGGAATTTCGGCATGAATCGCCCTTGGTTTGAGACATTTCGATCTACGACATTATTTGACGTTCATGAATTGAAACTAACTTTGATTGTACATTTTAAGTTTTAGTTCAATCAACCTTTTGTATTGGAACTCAAAACTTGATATAAAAAAACCCTATCTCGTCTTTAGAATGGGTTTTTATTAAGAAGTGTAACTAAAGCGGGCCACAGACTATACAACATTAGTACAAATGCGATGAAATTCGATGAAATTTTGTCGCTGTAAACACGATTTGCATAGTGTATGCTTGAATGTATGCTTGAATGAGCGCCCAAACGGTTGGAGTAAAATCGGTCGGGATCGAAATAATTTGTACAAACCATCCTCCCAGTCGGGGTGGATATGGTTTTTTTGTTGCTGTTGCTGTTTTCGCCAGCAATCGTTTGTGTTCGCGTGAAAAATGTGTGTATAGTGTGTGGGCGAGCATAGATCAAACATGAACCTAAAAATGCGATTTCTATAGAATTTTGGACGATTCATGAGAACATAATCGTTTCCATCCACAAATCAGTCAAAAAATGTCTGGCAAAAGCAATGATGAAATAAAAAAATGAAATTAAAGATCTATTTGTGTTTTGAAATCAGAATCTCGCAATATTGTTTTGATTTTTTGGTTGAAAAAGATTTACTGGTTGTTGTATGTATGTATGTATGTATGAGAACCCACCAGTGGCTGATAGGTCTTTCGACCCGAGGCGGTACGGGAAGTCTCGATCGCACATTCAAATACTGTTCATCCTTAACTCATTAACAATAATTGCAGCACTACCAAGGGGTCCGTTACCACTGGCTTGGGACAGGTTTGACTCATCTCACTCCTTTCCAACTGTTCGAAACAAATAAAGAATCCTGAAAAGATACCTAAGTAGTCTATTCATGATTCCAAATTTGCCGAGATACTCCGGCTGGCTTGAACCCACAATCCATTGTATATCGGTCTTCCGATCGTTTAATGTCCTGTCCATTCCCCCCACTAAACCCCATAATAGAGTTAAGCTATTTTATTATATAACAAATTAATAATATTGTTTCATATATTATCTTTTTACCACCTGCAATTCCATTTCATATTAGTTATTCTCCCTGTTTTCAAAGGAACTCGAAAATTCCTCCATATACAAATTAAAAAAAAAAAACAAACAAAAATCAAGCATATTATCGCAGTTCATTTGTCTTTTAAAATTAAATTAAACAGCCAAAAAATTAAGTATTCTTATCAGGTTTACCGAGGTTTCAGAATCCATACTGATTAAAATTTGAGAAGCAACATACAGATATGGACGCAGCAAGCTTTGCATTACCAGATTTCAGTCTGGCAAAACCATGGGAAAGAAAAAAATCTACTGAAACCGACGATCGCTAATTTTTTACTTTTGTTTTCAAATTTTAATCTTTATGTATTTTTTTGTCACTTTCATATACAACATGATAAATTTCACAACATAATTTGCGTTTTACATAGATTCATATCAAGTCGGAATTGCAAATGGTAATAAAAAAAAATGCAAAGAACGAGCTCACCAATTTTTAAGCAGCAAAATGCGCATCGGCCGACAAACACTCCAATCAGGTATTCTTCTCACGGTTTGAATAAAATCAAATGGGGATAAACACATTTTTTCCGGAAAACCTGTGATCTTCTTCCAATAAATATTATAAGCACTAACGTTTGTTTTACTTTTGGAATATCCTATGTATCGCACTTTCACATTACGTTCAAGAATTCGATGTTTAAATTTATGGATGATTCTTGAATAACCCCCTTTAAAACAGCAACTGTACATGTCCCGAAAAAAGTGACCAAACATAACGGGTCACGCTCACCCATTTTTTTCACAGCAGCGGCGCATCAGCCGCTGACTTTTATCATTTTTCCAAACCAAATCAGATGGAGATCTGATGGAACAACTCTTCCCCTGACTACCCGTAATTTATTTCACTGAACGTATACACAATCGGTTGCACTCCCGTATCACCATCAATTCCAACGTATTTTATGGAAAGAATCTTAAAAAAAGGGTACATTTTTAATTTTAATTTAGGGAAAAATTTACAGCCGAAAAAAAACACGTCTTGACAATTCAGCAAACGCCTACTAATCCCTTTGAAAAAGATTTACTGGTTGTTAAACAAAAAATAGGAGTTTTCTATGAAAACAATCGTCCAAAATTCTATAGAAATCGCATTTTTAGGTTCATGCCTGAAAAATTGTACCTCGCGTAACTTTTGATCCCATCGATAAAACTTTTCAAAAACTTCAGACATGATAGCTTTACATTTCAACAATCACTCTGCAAAATTTCAACAATAAATGTAGTTTAGTTTCTGAGATATAACAGTTTGAATGAGAAAAGTCCAAAAAGTCCGATTTTCGTAGAATGACTGTATCTTAGGCCACACAAACTCCAGAAAGCTCAAATGTTGTGATATAATAGTGTGATAGTTGATCTATCTAACGCAGAAAATTTGTTAAAAAAATATCATCAGAGTCAAAAGTTATGGAAGTTCAAAGTCGAAGTGACAGTGCGCGTGCTTCCAATTTCTATACAATTATGAACGGTACTGTAATTGAGCTTTCAAAACTATAGATAAGATGAGTGCATTATTGATACTGAAGGTTTACGGTTTGGAGTCAAGTTTAAAGAACAGTGACAGACAGTAATGACAATTTCCTCGGATTCAATGACACCGAAATCAGAATTGGATCAGAACGGTTCTTAAAATGTTTTTCTAAGTTTAAGGATGATCGGAATGAATCGAGCTCATTTGAATAACACATTCTGGAGCTTCGATAACGTAGGCCAAAAAATACTATAAGTATCCGTAAATGTGCTTATTATGAGGAACCAAAAATAAGGCAAAATGATGGATCTGAACCGGAAGTGGAAAAAAAAGCTTTCACTGAAGTGACCCTCTCTCCCTTGTCCATCCCTGTGACCTTCATTCACAAAAAAAAATTCATTTAACGTTCAACATTACAGTACAATGTGTCACTAAAGCGATTTTTGAGGAATTATGCTACAGTCGAGTAGTTTTTGAAGAGTTTTTCTCAGTGGGACATTCTTGCGTAGAAACATAAACATAGAGACAACCACCTAGATGAAAATTTCGTAGATGTTCAGAACAAAGTATACTTTTTTGTGTTTGTATTCGAAAGATAACACCATAATAAGCAGTTTTCAGCAAAAAAGTGAAAATGACCCAAAAGTCACATGGGACATTCTTGCGTAGAACGGCAGTTTAGTAATCGGTAATTCACATTTTAAATCGTGATTAATTATTTTTTGTTCAAATTAAAAAATTACAGAGGAATTTCTCACTAAACTTCCAGTTGAAAATGAAGAAAAGAATTCCAAATTTAGATGAATAAAAATTAACAATTATTATCATTTTCCTAACATCTTCTATTCATGGTAAGTTTGTACAAGATTGGACATTTATTTTAGAATTCAGATTTTTTAATTTTAAATTTGCTTAGAAATTCTTTTGAAACTAACTTATTTCTTACTTTCTTGACTTATCGAAAATTTGAAACATTCATTGTAATATGTTTCCAAAATTTTGTTTATCAGTAATTTTTTTAGTTTGTGTGTTGAACATGAGTGACAAACGGTGTAAGAAAACCCTTGGTTTTTCAATTTTTTATTTTTGGTATTGTTATTATTTTTATCTAAATTTGAATTTCGAAACATCAACAAACAAATTAAAGCCAGAATTGTTCGAAATTTTTATACCAGAATCCAAATTTTGGATTCAGAATTGATATAGAAAAATTTGATTAATAATTCAGGCTCAGTATGATATTTCAAGATTCTGAATGCAGATTTGATTCAGAACTTAGAATTACGAAGGTCGAATTAAGTTCTCTGTATTGAGACTCTAATCATGCATTCAGAAGTTGGACTGAAAATGCATATGAATTGGTAAAAAGATTCTAGTTTAAGTTTAAGATTTCAAGTTTTGAAATCGGACTCAAAGTTAAATTTCAAAATGTAAAAATATAACTAAGCTTGAGATTCTAAATTCAGACTCATTATCTGTACTTAGCATACTCATTTTAGAACAGAAATAAAACCAAAACTAAGAGATAGTACAATGATTTCAGAAAAAAATATTCAAATAACATTAAAAAATCATGCATCGATATTCAGAATAAAAACATAAAGAATGATGCTATTTGTGCAATTAATATCAATCTAAATTTCAAAGTTTAAATTTTAAGGTTAGAATTCAAAACTTAACCTCAAAGTTCGAATTGGCAATTAAATTTTAAAACTACTATCGACATTTATGGATCAGAATTTAAATACCAAATTGGTATTTCAGAACTTCAGTTCAATTTTTTAAGTCCGAGTTTAAAAGTAAAATACATTTACAGCAAAAGATAAGCTTGTTTATTTATCCGAATATACTGATCCATCTGAATTATTAAAAAAAATTGCTGCATTCTGGAGATTTTTACAAATTTCATTTTTTGAGATTGATGAACTCCTTTTCAAAATCACATTTTTAACTTTATAACTTCCCTAGTGAAATCAAATAATAGCATTGAAATTTTACCTGGTTTTGAATTAAAATATAGTAAACTTCTATATGAGAAAACCAAAAGAAGTATCACGTGTATCATCGAACATTTTCCAGTCTTTTCGATGTTGCAGCTTTCATTTTAAGACATCATTATGGACTTTGTTGCAGCAAACTCTGTTATTAATGAAAAATCAAATGAAAACGATTGAAAATTTATTGTTTTTGATACATTTGTGACCTCATAACGCATAAAGCACCAATTTCAGTAATTTTTGGTTTTGTTCGAATTAAATTTTACATTTTTCTATCAAAAATGTTTTTAAGGATGGATGGATGAAATTTGAATGTTAACAAACGCATAACTCAAAACAATCGTATCCCAGCATATGGAAACAAGATTTATGAAGTTTAGTTGTGATTTTCATTTTGTTGCATTTTGCCCCAGACAGCTAACTGAATTATAAAAATATTTATTTAAAAAAAATTAGTGATTATTTTTACACCAACAGTGTTGGTATAGGATAATGAAAGCAATATAAAGTTTGTAAGTGCCAATCCGTCCGCCAATGCACAGTGGTCCGAAAGGGCTAAAAGTGGAACTTTTTTCGTAGCGCCTCTGCCTTTCATCTTATCTCTTAAGTGTCTTCAGAACATTTGCTTCTTCAAACATGCTCCATAACTTGAAAGCATCAAAAGTTAGTCAAAGTCCACTATAAAAAAAATGAAAATTCTAACTTTTTTATTTCAATAGATAGAGCTTTACTTCATACTACAAAGTTGTAGAATACGTGAAAATATGAAACTTTGTTGAATACATCAAAACTCTATCTCTTTTTAAAGCAGAGTTATAAATATTTTATTTTGAAAGTTATTTAAAAGTTCGTTTTTCAAACTTAACTATAGTTAGATGAGGATTTACATGAATAAGATGTTCTGAACATTTGTTGAGGCATTTGAATCACACGTTTTGCACAAGTTTTCAGCTTTCTACGACGTTTTCGAACCAAGTTATTGCAACTTTAAGTTTTATTTTTACTCAACTTCACGAGCGTTTATTGCAAAAACGTGCAAGTGGATTTTTAAAACTAATAAACCACATTGAAGCTTTGACTAAGTGCAACAAATTGGTGTTGTTGTCATTTGTCTCCACGCGCTCGCATTTGAACACAACAAGCATACGTTTGATGTGTTTTGCGTGTTTTGTGCAAAACGTGTGATTTAAATGCCTCAACAAATGTTCAGAACATCTTATTCATGTATATCCTCATCTAACTATAGTTGAGTTTAAAAAACTAACTTTTAAATAACTTTCAAAATAAAATCTTTATAACTCTGCTCTGAAAAGAGATAGAGTTTTGATGTATTCAACAAAGTTTCATATTTTCACGTATTCTACAACTTTGTAGTATGAAGTAAAGCTCTATCTATTGAAATAAAAAAGTTAGAATTTTCATTTTTTTTTTTATAGTGGACTTTGACTAACTTTTAATGCTTTCAAGTTATGAAGCATGTTTGAAGAAGCAAATGTTCTGAAGACACTTAAGAGATAAGATGAAAGGCAGAGGCGCTACGAAAAAAGTTCCACTTTTAGCCCTTTCGGACCACAGTGCAATGACGTCCAAAAAATTCCAATTATAGGAAAACCAAAGTAAAGAAAAAATTTTTTTTGGTTCCCAAATCACGGATTCTACCCAAAATTCCGAAATAATCATTTAAATTTCTATGTCAGAATTCTTCAGTTAAAAAATGAGTGGTAAGAAAATTCAAGTTTTGATATTTAAAAATTACGCTGATCTCTCTTCTATTACCTTCAATTTGATTTGAAAAAAAACTCAATTTTCCCCGGAACCCAGAAAGCTCAAAACTTTCTCAAAGAACGAGATGAGAAATTCAAATATTGACTTAGAATTTATTCAAGTATTGCATGTGATTACAATAAAAAACAAACTTCCAATCTTATATGAACAAGTGAATTAAAGTGAAATTTTGAATTCCAAACTTATGGCAAACTTGGAAATGTAAAACGAGACTAATATAATATTTTCCAGAGTTTGCGGAGTAAAATAGGAAACAATCAGAAAACTTCTAATTACAATTTTAAAGGCTTGAATTTGTTACGACTCATATGAAAATTTACAGAAATTTCGAATAAACTGATTTTTTACTTCATCCGTGACAAAATTTTTTAAGAATTTTGATAAATTTCCAGTAAAAATTTACTTGAAATATTCTTTAAATAGGACTTTTTAGTAAGACTGTAAAGAATTTATTACAGCTTTTCAATGAGAGTGTTTTGATACATGAAAATTTTAACAGTTATTCAGAATGACATGGTACCATACTCAAAATACACCAAGGTTTTTTTACACGGTTTTTTTACATGGTTTTCGAGAATTAACACGGTTTTTTTACACGGATTTCATGAATTAACACGGTTTTTGAGAGAAAATATTCTTTATCAAAGGAAAACACTTAAAATCTTTTTGTAGTTGCGAAAATCTTAACTCTGAGACTACACACAAAAAAAAAAAGCATAGTAAAATTACTAGATCCGTGGTTTAAATGAACAACACGCAACCATATTTTTGAGTCAATAATGTTTTGTTCTTGATATTACCATGCACATAGTAATTTTACTTTGTGTTAATTTTGGCTGCGCATAGTAATTTTGACTACGTTCATAGTAAACTTGTCAATGATAGAATGAGCTCTTTTACTTCGAGCATTGTAAAATTGCAATTTTCCATTATCGTAATAACACATTAAAATGAGTACCCTATCATGATATACATCACAAAATTACCATGCGGCATTGTATAAAGACCTCGAAATAAAATTCATTTGTTACAAATTAAAATTTTTATTTACTTAAATTATTTTTCTTAATACTTCAATTCATGGTGCACCACCCACGAATGGGGCACAGGGGTTGCTTCACATTTAGCGTCTGAAATGAAAATGAAAAAAAAACGGAAAACAATTAATTATAAGAAATACGAAAACGTACAATAAATGTTCAGTTTGCTTGTTCAACAAGCAGTAAAATAATTAGAAAATAAAAACACAATTTCACTCACCTGAAAGCCTGCATTTAACGGCCCGGCAGATGTGCTGAAATTGCGTTCCGCAAACAGTGCGCCAGCTCACCGGTTAGCAGCTATCGTCACAATGTCCTCCGACGTTGTCCAATGTCCGAAATCGAGGGAGGTTGAGGAACACGAGCGCATTCGCCGACAGACTAATCTGCTGTGCCGCTCCGGGTGCGGGTTCAAAGGCTCGTTGAGGCCCTTTCCAGCTGGTCGACGACACAATCTGGGAAACCTTTCGTCAACAATATAGGAAAATTGTTCTGTTAGCATATTTCATACGCAGTTCATTAGAAGTAACAAAAAAACACAATTTACTCACCTGAGAGAATACATTTCCCGATCCGACAAACCGAAAATCCGATAATTTTTGTTCGCGTTCCGAAATCGCGAACGGCTGACCCGTACAAAATAAACACTCGAACGAAGCACATAGTAAAATTACTATGAATTATAATGCGCATAGTATTTTTGACAACACAAATGACGGTGTTTCAACATTACCATGGGGATAGTAATTTCAAGAACACGAATTGTGTAATATCAAAATATCATGCGCATGGTAATTAAGACACGAGAAAATTACTATGAGCTGTCAAAGTTCGCATAGTAAAAATACTATGTCATAGTATTATCGCCCAGATTTTCGGTAAAAAATACTAAATCATGGTTGAAAATACTAAATGATGGATATAGTAAAATTATCATGACTCTGTATTTGAAAAGCCCATGCATTTTTTTCCGTGTAAGAACGTGATTCATGAGACCTTAGACTTGAGACCTGAGACCTGAGACCTGAAATATGAGACCTGAGATGTGAGACACGAGACATAAGACCTGAGACATGAGACCTGAGACTTGAGATATGAGACATGAGACATGAGATCTGAGACCTGAGACCTGAGACTTGAGACCTGAGACTTGCGACCTGAAATATGAGACCTGAGATCTGAGACACGAAACTTAAGATATGAGACATGAGACCTGAGACCTGAGACACGAGACATGAGACCTGAGAAAAAAAAAACCGCGTTAATTCCCGGAAACCGTGTAAAAAACGTGCTAATTGCGGAAAACCGTGTAAAAAAACTTTAAAGACCTGAGACTTGAGACTTTGGACTTTCGACATGACACCTGAGACATGGGACATGAAACATGAGACATGAGACCTGAGACTTGAGACCTGAGACATGAGACATGAGACCTGAGACATGAGACCTGAGACATGAGACCTGAGACCTGAGACATGAGACCTGGGACTTGAGACATGAGACATTAGACATGAGATGTGAGACATGAGACCTAGACCATAGACATGAGACATGAGACATGAAACATGAGACAATGAGACCTGGGACATGAGACATGAGACCTGAGACCTGAGACATGAGACATCAGACATAAGACATGTCATGTCTCATATCTCATGTCTCATGTCTCAGGTCTCACGTCTCATGCACGTACAACAGTTGAAATCAACATTTTAATTGGATTTACTGTGACAAGCGAGTTATAAGATTGAATGCATTTCGGAACAATTTTTAATTCTCAGAGACATCCGTACCCTGGGTTCCCATGGGTCACGGCGGCGGTGTGCATGCTTGTGATAATGATGGTTTACTATCATTGTCCTGAGAGGGTCGTTGCACACATCTTGTCAAGCATGGATCATAATATGACTCAAATTAGAAGGCGTGCTGGACACCTTTATTTAAATTAAATTAGCGGTAGGCTCAATGGTGTCCCAAATTTTCATGATCCATGCTGATAAGATGAATGGGAGTTGAAACACTTGCCCTCCCTTCCGTTGAACAATGGGAAAATTTTGTAGTGAAAATATCACATTTTATCGACATAAAGTGATACTTTTCAATAGGGCATAATCTGTTTGGTAAGGTAGTTAGCTAGTTTAGTTTCATAGAATTAGGATGTTTCAAGTATTGCTAGGTTAGGTATAGGTAATGGTATTCGCCTCCCCAATGCTCTAGAAAGTGTGCATTTGCGGTTTATGAATTTCGTTGGCTTATTCTTAAATCAAGCATTTTACAAGAACTAGGGGCTCATTGGACGGGAATGCTGTTTTGACAAATATGATATTTCAGTTTGTAATACACTTTCGACATTTGTTTTTATTTATTTATTTTTTTGGCAGATTTATACATTTTTCGGTTAGGATTGAAATTCATAAATCGAAGTTTAAAATAGAAAATATAATTTTGATAAGCAAGTATGAGTAGATAGTTCAGATCATTTATTTCGGGCATTTAAAAACAGGCACACGGTTTATTTGAATTGAACCCCTATCGTGTAGATTGAGTATTAAAGTTTGTTTGAGAAGTTGACCACAATTAGTGATAAGGTTTTAAAGAACAGCACTGTTATTTTCCTGTTCCGTTGATAAGTTGATGATATTAATAAATCTATTGCTATTTAAGCTTATAGTTCATTGTTGATGAGTTTAAGAGACACCTTTTCTAGATTCTGTTTTTATGATATCCTAATTGAGTTATCGAATAACCGTGTAGTCGCGTAGAATCAATCACTTGAATATATTTTTTACTTAGCAAATCTATGATTATTTCTAAATCAAACTAGGAAGAATCCAAATTTATGGAAACGAGTAAGGTAGATGACAGGTAGGGAAAATTCAACTACGGTAAGATAGTGAACCCTTCTGACAATGATATCGAGGCGTTAGCATATGATATCATATTATTTGATACCATACTGCTATTGCTCGGTTGAATTGAAGGTTGGGTTAACTCGAAGTTCATATGGGGCCCACCAACCGTCCTAGTCCGTCGAGCACTATCTTAACGCTTCCCCTAAACTGGTGCTTCAGAACCCTCGGGCTCTGTTGCCGCTATCCTTTTCTAAGCTATACTACTCTCATTTAAAATTTTCCTCTTCTGTCCCCCGTTCTGTTTTTCCTTTCCGGGTCAGCCAGGCGCTCATAAACCCATAAACAAAAAAAAAAAAAAAAAAAAAAAAAAATTTTTAATTCTCAGAGACATGAATTTCGCTAACTGTATAGACACACTTGGTATTTGTAACTTATCAAAAAACGATAGAATACCACATTTGATTCATTTGAACACTTTTGGTTCACATAATTGCCATAATGAGGACTGATTTTATTTAATTTGATTAATTTAAAAAACTTTTTAACACACCATTTTAAAACCATTGTGAACATGATTCAAAAGCATCAATTAAAAATATGTTATAAATGCGTTAAAGTGTCGTCAACTACAGCGTTTCTACACCCGTAACGATTTTGTGTAGGATTTTTTTCAACCATTTTTAGAAAAGGAACCTTAAAATATAATCGAATTAGTCTAAATGTTCAATGATACGAATGTGATGAAAATCCAAATCAATAAAATAAGTTGAAAATTTCAGACCATCGAAGCCTGGAAAGCCTTGAATTTATGACCGGAAAAACCGGTTAAAAACCGTGAATTTCAAAATGAAAAAGTTGTGGCCACGGCTTGGACGTGATTTTTAAACTGAGTTCAATATATGAAATGCAAGAAAGTTTCAAATTTCAATCGAAAGGGTACAAGGGAATCAGATTCAAACCTCGAATTCAAAATTAAGATTTAGAATTCATATTTTTATCGAATTCTCATTGAAATAATAATTGGACTTTTTTTAGAGTTTCAAATAAGAATGCTGAAACAGATTAAACAACTTAGGAATCGAGTTTCAATTTTTTTTTCGATTTGCGTGTTTCCCAGATGAGATTTCATAAATGGGATGCCGATTTGTAGTTGGCTTCTAAAAATTGGGATTTCATGTTTCTTTTTTTTTGTGGGATTTTAAACCTATAGGTTTATTCATCCCCAGTTTCATGTTTCGATGTTGGATATGGAAATTATATATTAAAATCCATAAAATGAGGTTTTATGTTAAGTCAAATTAAGATGAACACTTGAATGTGAGAATAAAGTTCAAAAGTAAAGTAAGGGAGTATCAAGAATTCTGTGATCGGTAAACTGCCCCTACTCGCATAACAGTCCCATATGAATTTTCGTCATTTTTCATCTAACCTGACAGTTCGTCATTTTGAACATTTTACTTCAATATAAAACAATAAAAAAAGAGACTTTGTTCTAGAAATTACGAAAAAAATATCAACTAGTGACTGTCCCATATGAAATATACCCGCATAACAGTCCCATATGTGAAATACCACGGATGTAGTTACCTTACTATGTTTCTTTCGGTGAAATGATCTTTGATTTATTGCTTCAAGTCATTTAAACAAGATGCAACTCACTTGATGTCGAATTATGCACACTACACAGTAAATTTAACTACAGTTTTTGAAAGGCAGGCTAAGATAAAGGAAGGATGGTCTTCCTATGAGAAAAACTATCAGAAAAACCTAAAAACCATGATAAGATTCAACTAACAATGTGGAATTCATGAACTACATTTACATGTTAAGAAATGATCAAATTTAAGTCTTAGAAGGTAGCTTGGCGAACAAACCATATTCTGTATGGGACTGTTATGCGAGTAGATTTGAAAAAGGTCTCGAATATGCTCGCATAACAGTCCCATAACAAACAAAAATGGTGCTCCTGACCTTACCAGTTGTCAAATTTCGAAAAATTCAGGTCCTACGATTTATTATGGCAACCTAGAACATATTCCATTAAACGATTTTTGTTTATGCTGGAAGCTGTGGTCACAATTTAAAAATGTATTCCAAAACAGAAAAAGCTGATTTTCTCGCTTGCTCGTTTTTGCATATGGGACTGTTATGAAAGTAGGGGCAGTAAACATCATTATAAAATACATCCATTTTGGTACAATTTCAATGTAACCTTACCCACATAGCAAAAGGGGAATCAAGAACTGAAAAATCTTCCGATCGCAAGAAGTGAGACGAAAGAACCAACAAAAAGATAGAAAAGCCAAGATAGGGTATGGAATAAAGTAATAGCGCTATGACTTGGGTTGTATTTTTTTTTTGCTTTCTCGTGGCGACGTGGAATGGAGCGCAGGGAAGATGGAAGGCCATTAAGCTCGATCCATTCTCGTTATAAATACTTGAAAACGATTGAAAAAACTGGTGGTTGGTTGAAGAGAGAAAAAAAAAGTAACCAACCGATCTTGCTCTTCACTGAAATATTAACCGACTACGAAAGTTTATTTTTCTCGATGTAGATGTGAAAACATTTATGCTCTACTATTTTTCAGACATTTTGTAGAATAACGTTTTCTGTTTTCTCTTTGCAGTTGAGTTTTCGAGATGATCACAATGCACAAATCTGCACCGGTTGCGTCGTAAATATAGAAGCTTTCTTCAAGTACAAAATAAAATGCGTCGAAAATGACAAAACATTGCGAAAGCGACGAAGTCATTTCTTCTCCGGACTGGGGCTTAGCTCCGATCCCGTTGATAAATCATCAGCAGAGAGTAACGATGAAAGGAAGACCTCAGATGTTAAGGCCGATGAATCCTCCAACTATGGAATTAAAGAAGAACAGATGAATGACGACGACGAGGATGATGATGATTATTTCAACCCAGATCAGTTTCTGGCCCAAGAAACTCAAATTGGAGACAAGCAGCTAGATCAGGCCACCATCAATGGGAATGGAGGCTTCGAGCGAGGATTTAAAACGACGGAATTTTCGTCCCATCCGGGAAACCCGGGACTGAAACCGTTAAAAATAACCGACTACTCGAACATGACCGGCCATCCAGGCCGGCCCCAGAAATTCATTACCACTGTTCCAACGGAACGCCTTATGGCTCCACGACCGAGCCAGTATCCCAATTCATTCCACGGTACATCCTCGTTGCCGCAACGCGAACAGCGTGGTTTCGAAGGTGCCTTCCGAGATCATCTGCACACGAGCAACGGGAACAACCGGGGAGCTCAGCACGGTTCGCCCCTCAGTGCTATTGGCAATCGGTTCGAGCCCTATTCGTCTAGCTACGTCGACCAAACGCGAAAAGTGCAGAAATTCCTTGATGATGGGCTACGCGATTTGATCCTACAGGCCGGCAAACCCAATGTAAACTTTGCTATGGTAAGTATTTTAGATGTACGTCAGCATTTCATATTGTAATTCGGTTTCGGGAAGGGAAGACAAGACCTATTCAAGGATTTACCAAAAAGGATTTCCGAGTATGACATTTGACGTAAAGTCATTTGGCATATTTTCATTTTTTCCTGTTGTCACGTCGGGAATCTTTTTCAGACAAAGCTAGGGGTGATCCTTAGCCCCGTCCCTGCACGGCGACCGCTTCAACAGCTTTTACGTAAATCTAGGAGACCCCAGTAGACCTAGACCAATATAAAAAGGCCGCCGCTTTAATTGTTCGACTTCATTTGACTATCGAACAGTTTCTTAGGACTTAGTACAGAAGCCCCATGATAACAAGTGCTTATTGTGATCTTCCAAGTAGGTTAGTCCAAATAAGACACACTGTCCAATGCAGGATAATGTTGGCAGCGAAAACTAACTAGGCGTGAGGAGTGTTTTCAGATGTAGGTCTTTTCTGAAACTCTGGTAAATTTCATAATATAAACGTAAGGATACCCCAAAAAAAAAACAAACCCGTTCAAGATGTGAATGCACAGATTGTGATAACCGTTTTTATCTCCCAACAGGACGGTAGCTACACAAACTTCAAGGTGGTCAAGGCTCGTTGCAACTCGTACAATTTGATTTTCGAATCCAACCGCTTCCTTCGGCGTAACAAATCGTGCAGTGGTTTGCCGAAGTGGTACTGGGCCTGCAGCAACAATAGCTGTTTGGTCAAGATTTGCAGCTACCGGGGCCGGTTGTACAAAACCAATGACAAGATCAACCACAACCACCCACCGACCGAGCTGGACGATTCCAAGTTGGACATCGTGCTGCCGCATCATATCGATGAGATCATGCAGCAGCAGCACCCGACGCCACCATCGACGCCGAACGATGCCCTACAAGCGCAAGCTTTGCAGTTGCAACAGCGTCAACATCAACAGTATCTCTTACGCCAGCAACAGTTCCAGCGAATGCAACAGATGCAACAACAACAGCGTCAGCAGCAACAGCAGAAGATTCCTGCCATGAAGCAGCCGAAGATTGAGAAGGAATATTCGGAAGACAAACCCGGTTCGTACGAGATTGTGAAAGATGAAGAGGGCGGTGAGTGCTTGATGTACAAGGATCATAAGCACAAGCCGAGTGAATCGAAAGAGGAAGGCGTGAAGATATGGAAATGTACTCACACGAATGAAGATGATGAGTTGTGCACAGACACGCTTCGTCAGTTTGCTGATGGAAAAATCAAAATCGAGAGAATCGTTGTTAGAGAACCGTCGGATGATGAAGATGAAAACACTAACAGCAATGACGGTGAATTGAAGGAAATGGATTCGGGAAGGGGCAGAAGTCGAGCTCCGCGGATTGCCGTATGGGAAGGATATCATTACAAATACTGCCACGCAAGGCCAGAGGGCACATTTTATTGGCGGTGCGTTCTCAAACAGGACAACAACTGTCTGGCTTCGTTGCATACTAAGGCAAGTTTCGAATTCATCAATCTGAATGATCAAACTCATAATCATGATCCGCCAGAACCTTCTACGCAGCTGGAGAATGCAATCATGTGTATGATCACTCCAGCAAAGAAACCCGTGAATGCTCCACCCAGCGGATCAACAGACTTCCAACTAGTTAAGAGTGGTCAGAAAAGAGAATTTTTGCTTTACCAAGGCTATCGGTATTACTTCCAGTATGAATCGAAAAGTGGTAAGCGCTCGTACCGATGTACGTCTTTCCGAAACTGCCCGGCCGGAGCTTTTCTCATGCCAGACAATACAATCCAAGAGGCTAAAAACTTTGTCCATACACACCCTCCTACGGATGATCTCGAAAAGTATGTAACGAAGGACAGTCTTATAACCAGTCCTATCAAGGACAATGATGGCAACCCGAGTCGACAGCAGACGTCAGTGGCTGACAGTGGTCGATTCCCGAGGGTCAATGAACAGCCACCGCCCAACCCTGTTCGCAGCGAAGAAGTGGCACGGGCAAACGGTTACAAAATTATTTTGAATTACAAAAATAAAGAGATCCTGATATATAACGGATGGCGATACTTTGTTGATTACAAGAAGAAAAACGGCGGCCAAGTGTGGCGTTGTTCGTCGCATCGTTTGTGTCGAGGAGCGGTTCATCTTTTCCCGGATGGTTCTATCAACTACGTCAAGCTGATTGACCATAATCATCAGCCACCAAGGCGTAACGTTTACAGCACTCCATTGCCACTGGATTCCAGTACCGATGGCGAAAATAGTTTAAACAGAAGCTATCCTGGTGGAATGTTGCAATCATCATTGGACCTATCAATCAACGCATACGCTCCTCCGGCTCATCGGTTCATTCTTCATCAAGGTCATCGATTCCGCTTTGCTACCCGTAAACGAGAAGGAACCATATATTGGCGCTGCGCCATGAGGCTAGAAACTAAATGTCCGGTTTCTTTCCACACCAAGGAGGACACTTACGAGCTGGTCAGTATGCGAAACCATGACCATAATCATGAAATACCGGAAGTGTGGCCAGAAATAGCCGGCGGTCAAATAGACGAAGAACTGCCGACGGTGAAAAAACCGCAGGAAGAAATCGGCACGTCCGACTACATTTTGACTAAAAACTCCAAGGGACGTGACGTTGTGCTCTATCAGAATGGTCGCTATTATTTGGATTACTCGAGAAAGGATGGAAAAGTTGTATTCCGATGTTCGACGGTTGCCGGTAAGTAATTTTAATAATGTACATCTATAAGGTATGAACATTTTGCTTTTTCTGCAGGTTGTCGGGCCACGGTATTTCTGCTGCCGAATAAAACTCTTTTCGTCCCTCGAGAACTGGTTCACACACATGGAATGACCCCGATAATGAAGAATAGCATAGCAGCAGCCAACCAGTTGGCGATGTTGGAAAGAAACGCTGGCGCCAATATTGACGATTCGGAAGGTAATAAGTCGGAAGACGAAGTTCAGCTGATTGCCGATCCGGATCCACTGGATATCGATGCGGATGATTCAATGGATCAGGACAGTTCCAGATCTTCCCAATTACCCCCATTTATCGTCTACCATGGCTATCATTACAAGTTCTTCTCCCAAAATGAACATGATAAAACAGCACTCTGGCGTTGCTCTAATTTTGAAGCAAAACTAAACTGCCCAGCGACTATTTACACAACGCTCACGGGTCAAGTAATACGTACTAATAATCTAATGCATAACCACAAAGCGGAAGCTTATAACAACGCCGCTGAAAGTAACAGCTTGGCCAGAAGAAAGACTTTGATCGGAACTCGAGATTATAAGATTGTTAAGAACTGGAAAGGTCGGGACGTTTTAATTTTCCAGCAATGTCGGTACTTCCTTCATTACGTGCGTAAAGACGGTCGCAAGGTTTGGCGCTGTTCGGCCATCCGGAGTTGTCATGCCGCTGTCTATTTGGGTGCCGACGGCCGGGTGGATTTGGTGAAAGGAGAACATGTGCACGACATCCGCGAAGAAGGCGAACCACGGCGCCGCAGACATAGACGAACAAGGCTGGAAATAATGCAAGCTCGGGGTATCGCCATGATGCCAAGCGGCAATGGAAGCGGTCACCCGCAAGGAAACGGTAGCGAATGGATCGATTATAGCGACTACAGTATGGCTGGCATGCCCGGTATGAGCAATAATAGTGGCGCCGATAACAACTCCTTATGGGATCACTTCAACCCTCATCAAATGACGGATGCACCGACCGGAGGAGATTTTAGCTATCATTCGGTGTTCGGGGGGCAATCCAATTTTGCTGACAACTTCGGAATGATGAACAGTTCAGCAGCAGTCGATGAAGACGACGATGCTGAGGAATTGCCGCTCGAGCCGGATGTTAGCTTTCAAGAGGCAGATAACTTCGACAACCTGGAAGATGTTCAACATCTGGAACCGGTCGTGGAACTAGGAGATGATTAAAACTTTTATTTTTCTATTTTAACCATTTATTTTCAAAGCAGAAATATTTAATCAATTTTTAGCGAAAGAAAACTTAGTTTAAGCGTGTCGCCCCACGAATCTACCTGAAATTAGGAAGAATGTTTATTTTGGCGAACCATTTTTGCAAAGTGAAACAATTGTTACAAAGAGCTAATTTTCTTCGAACAAAAAATAAACCAAAAGTATTTTTTCGGAAAGATATCATTGTGAGACAGTTCATAAACCGTACGCTAAATGCAAACATAGAAATATAGAATGATTATTTTTTCCTGAACCCTTCCATTAAAAAGCAAACATGATGAACAAACTGAGAACAACAAGACGTTTCTGAACAAAACGAATGCAAGAGATCGATCAACAGAATGAGATGATTAATTTAAAAGAACAAAAGAATATACTATTCCTATATATTAGTTCGTAATACAAGTTGCAACATCAAAATATTATTTTACTCAGATCACATCAAATATGATTCACATTCACACAAATACTAATAGCGAGCGAAGGTGGGAATCCATCAATGCAGCGCACATCAGTAACCGCAATCAAATAATGCAAACACCACCCATAGAAAAGCAACATAAAAATACATCGTTCATAGAGACCTACCCCACCCCAACATCCCCTGTCTGTTCACCTTTGTTCAAGTACTACATTATTCATATGATGCAAAAATATATTAATAAAATATACGGTATTTATTATTAGCTAGATTGAAGGCTGTTTTGTTCTACGCTATCACTACCCCTTGGAATTACCGCCTTCTGTGACGAAAACTCATTGTGTTTTGAATAACTGGGGAGCTGGGGCTGTGTGTATGTACTTAGATGGTACACTTGCCAATGGCGTGCAGCCGAACTTCTGTGTCTTACTTAATAATTTTTCTAGCTTAAAACGAGAAAACAAGCAACAATTTCGTAGTTATTGAAAAAAAATTCTAACTCATTACTACTACGAATGCATACTAGAGCTGGTACCGAATAGTAATATTCGACCAACGACCGAATAAATTATTCGGTGATACTAATTTTTGGTCGAATATTGAAAAATACGTGTTGGAAACTGGCACCCCTGCCTAAGCACTTTCCGACAGGCCGCTGACAATTGCAGTTCAGTGGCTGATCATCGTCGAGAGGATACGTCATTCCTTTTCTGTTTGGCGGCACGCGAGTTGGTGAAAAATTCACCGTCACGTTTGAAAATTATAATTCCGTTATTTAAACTAGAAAGTTTAATAGTTCTAAGTGAAATTACTGGAGTGTGATATTGATAGTCGTATTGAGCGATAGGAGTCGAATGCCAATATTGCGCAAAAAGGTACAAGTAGTTAACATGCAAATTCATCTTGTTCCTAACCTTACATTCTGGTTCCAGCAACCTAATATTCCGGTTCCGCACAACTCAGTAGTACAACTGATGTTTAGTTGTGGAAAGCATTCCATTGTAATTCCGTTTATTAAAAAGAAACTAGCAGGTTTAAAGTTTATCACAGAGGTAATTTCTATTCTAAAATTAAAAATTGAAATATGTCCTAAACTAAACCTAAAATTACAGCACACACATTGAACTTAACCTAAAATTAAGAAATCGTTCGGGTGTTAAAACTAGCTGTACACTGAATATGTAAGTAAAATTGTAATTGGAAAAGCCTAAACATGCAACTAAAATTTAAATACAATTGCAGCTTGAAGCTGTGTAAACTGCTCACGAGATCAGCGTATTTTTATTCCACACACCCGCAACATTTCTTCAAGATATTCAATGGCCGAATTCACGGAAACCATCCGGACCAGCACTCCAGTGCCAACAACGGAGCAGTTCAACTGCGTCGCCTGCGATAAACCGGACTCCATGTGTGACATGGTGCAGTGCGACACCTGCGATCGGTGGTGGCACCAGCTCTGTGCCGGCGTGACGAATTCGATCGAGAAAGTCCCCTGGAGTTGTCGGGACTGCATTCCGGCTGGCAGCGCGCCTTCTATAAAATCATCACGCGCGCGCCAGGCCTCCCTCAAGTTGCAGCAGCTCGATGTTCAGCGTGCCTTGGAAAGCCAGGCCAGAAAAGTAAAACTCCAGGCGAAATTGGACGATATTGCCGCAGACCAGCAGTATGTACAGGATCGGTACAATCTGCTGCGAGAAAACAACGAAGACGACGATGAAGAAGAAAGTGTTAGGAGCCAAGGCAGTCACAGAGGCAACCGCCTACGAGTGGAAAACTGGCTCAACCAAACACAAGTTCCAAATGTCAGTGCAGCAAAACCGGGCCTGACAAGTGGTCAGCCGCAGCCGCCGATGAGCAGCGCGATCACCGAGCAACAACCGAGGGAAGTCCTCACGAGGATACAGCAGCAAGGTCGAAGCACTGGCGCGTATCCGAAAAACAGCGCAGGAAGAAATCCATCCGCATTTCTCAACCAAAATGTCAAACCTTGGCCAGATAACCAGGAATGGAATTCCTGGTCCGTCATGGGTGTTCATCAGTGGGAATCCGTCCTGCTACAAAAAGGCCGTTTACAAATGGAGGGTCCCAAAACCAAATCGTTTGGTATTCAACAACATTCAACAGGAAGTGCCAACGTAGGTGCTAGGTCGAGTCAGGAGCACCTTGGTCTTGAATATCAGCCGTCGAACCAGCCAAATCCGGTCAGCCGGGCAGCAAAATCCAGACCTACTTTCCCATCACTAGTTCCGTTGGCCCCACCTCTTGCCGCACCAATTCAGCTTGCCTCCCAGGTCGATGCGGGGATTACCACCGGTACCTCAGGACAAATTCCAACTTTTACGAGATCCGGTTGTCATTCAGCCCCTCGGATCACACCAGCAACTAATCCCTCGGATCAATTCGAGCCGGAAACGCCGAGAAGAAACCCGTCGCATCCGTCGACGAATCCAGGGGCACCAACCGACTTCGGGCATCGAGTGCCAAATCAGTCCAGCCATCAACAACGTTTTGCCCAGCAACCGTGGCAGCCGATCAACAACAGACAACAGCCAGAAACGAGTACGGTACCACTTCCACCCTTCAGGAACCACATCAACGAACAAGGTAAGACTGCTCCAATGTATGCCCCAAATGAAAATGAAATGCCTGCCCCTGAATATGACCCCCTCGAGCCTTTAATGAACCAATTAGGCCTTGAGCCAAATGAACGCCCACAATACACCCCATTTATAAATACCTACCAACCATCTCAATCACAACTTGCGGCACGACAATTAATGGCCCACGATCTCCCCATCTTCGATGGCAATCCCTCTGATTGGCCAATATTTGTGAGTACTTTCACCAACACCACCCTCGCCTGCGGTTACTCTCCCGTGGAAAATCTAAACCGTCTACAACGCTCCTTGAAAGGTGCTGCCTTAGCAGCCGTTCGCAGCAAGCTCATGCTCCCTGATGCTGTTCCGCTCATCATGAAGACTCTTCGCGCCTTCTACGGCCGTCCCGAATCGCTTATCAATTCCCTCTTGGAAAAGATCCGCGTCTTACCAGCTCCAAAGCCCGAGAACCTGGGGTCACTGGCCGACTTTGGAATGGAGGTGCAGAATCTTTGTGACCACATTGAAGCAGCGAATCAACAAGCACATATGAACAATCCCTCTCTCTTATCGGAACTTGTTGAAAAATTACCGGCGTTTGCTGCATATCAATGGGCAGTCTACAGCAGTGGTTTGGCGAGTGTCAGTCTACGAGAATTTGGTAATTTCATGTCGGATTTGGTCAAGCATGTCGGTAAGGTGACAAAGTATCGTGGGGCGTTAGTGAAGGAAGACAAGCCTAGGGCGAAGCGTGGCGCTTTACACACACATTCAGAAACACCAACTACATCGAAGGAGGTCGCTGTTCCGAAAAAGTGTTCGCTTTGTACTCAAAATCATCCTCTCAAAGATTGTCCGAAATTCAAGTCGTTGGATGTCGATGGTCGTTGGCATACGGTGCAAAGGGAAGGTATTTGTCGCAATTGTTTAAACTACCATGGTCGAAGGACGTGTCGCAGCAACAGTCGGTGTGGAATCGAAGGCTGCACAACTCGTCATCATCCTCTGCTCCATTCAAATCGCTCTTTCCAAAACAAGTCATCCGCATCAACATCCAATAGTCGATCAAATCCTACTCCAACAGCTCCGGTGCAGAAAGCACCAGTATCCGGTGAATGTCTAACACATCGTAGCCCAGAAAACAAGTTTCTCTTCCGTATACTTCCGATAACAGTTCATGGTGCAGGAAAGTCAATTGATACACATGCCTTTGTTGATGAAGGATCCTCTCTCACACTTGTTGAGCAATCTCTTGTTAAAGAATTAGGTGCGAAGGGAACTCCACGAGTTTTATGTTTGACATGGACAGGCAAAATATCTCGAACTGATAGAGAATCGGAAGTTTTAGACTTGACTATCTCCGGCCAGAACAACATGAAAGTTTGTTTGAAAGATTCACGTACTGTCAAGAACTTATCCCTGAGCAAGCAATCTCTCGATTTTTCGCATCTTTCCGAACAATTTCCGCACCTGAAAGGGCTTCCTGTCGCTTCGTATACCAATATAACTCCTCGTTTGCTCATTGGTTTGAACAATCTCAACTTAACTGTCCCATTGCGCATTAAAGAAGGCCAGCCAGGAGCGCCTACAGCAGCAAAAACAAGGCTTGGTTGGTGCTTGTATGGCGGAGTAGCGGAGAATAGCTCATTATCCATGGTCAACTACCACACCTGTTCATGTACGGCCGACAATTCTTTGCACGATCTAGTTCGGGATTATTTCAGAAGAGAGGACGTAGGTGTATCACCTGCGATACAGATAGAGTCAGATGCTGACACAAGAGCACGGCGTATTCTGCAGACAACTACGTCACGATGTGGTGATCGATTTCAAACGGGTCTACTCTGGCGATTCGACGAATTTGAACTTCCGGACAGTCGCCCGATGGCATACAAACGCTGGGAATGCTTGCAACGTAGAATGAACCGTCAGCCTCAGTTGCGACTCAATCTTGAACTGCAAATAAAGAGCTACATCGAAAAGGGCTATGCCCACCGTGCAACTGAAGAGGAGCTAATTGATTCCGACCCGAGACGCACTTGGTTTCTTCCGCTTGGAGCGGTCATCAATCCTAAAAAGCCAGAGAAGGTGCGCATGATATGGGACGCTTCCGCCACCGTAGACGGAATTTCCCTGAACACAATGCTATTGAAAGGCCCTGACGAACTCAATCCTCTACCTTGGGTCCTGTTTCGTTTCCGGCAATTTCCCGTGGCCATTTCAGCGGATATTGCGGAAATGTTCCACCAGATTAGAATCATCGAAAAAGACAGGCAAGCTCAGCGCTTTCTCTGGAACCCGGATCCACAAGGTCAACCAGAAGTTTACACCATGAACGTAGCTACCTTCGGTTCCACCTGTTCTCCCGCATCTGCGCACTACGTTATGACTCTGAACGCCAAGCAAAACGAAAAACAATATCCCAGGGCAGTAGAGGGAATAGTTAAAAGAACCTACGTTGATGATTACGCAGATAGTTTTGAGAACGAAGAAGAAGCGTCACGAATAGCGGGTGAAGTCAAATTGATTCATGCCAAGGGTGGATTCAACATAAGAGGCTGGATGTCTAACAGTTCTAAGGTCCTCGAAAGCCTCGGAGAAGCCGAAACCTCACAGCCGAAATCGCTAAACTTGGAGAACCCAAGGGGTTATGAACGCATCTTAGGTATGCACTGGACGTCGAAAGAAGATAGCCTGGGGTTCTCGACCATTCTACCTCCAGATATCAACGAATTGCTAGCCACCGGTAACCGTCCGACAAAACGACAACTGCTACGATGCCTTATGAGCTTCTTTGATCCTCTCGGGCTCCTTGCAGCTATCATTCTCCATGGGAAGATTCTCCTCCAAGATGTCTGGAGAGCAGGAACGCAATGGGATGAGCCAATAGACAACAATGCCTTCGAAAAATGGTTACGGTGGACGAAATGTTTCCCGAAGATTGCCGAAATTTCCATTCCTCGCTGTTACTTCCAAGAAGCATCCCGGGAACTTTATCAAGATCTTGAACTCCATATTTTCGTTGACGCAAGCGAAGAAGCTTACGCCGCTGTAGCGTATTTTCGCGTCTCCACTCCTGAAGGATTTATCTGCTCTCTAGTATCCGCTAAAACCAAGGTAGCCCCTTTAAAACACTGGTCCATACCTCGTCTTGAGTTGCAAGCAGCCGTGATAGGAGTTCGATTGAGGAAATTCATCGTAGACGGACATTCACTGAACATTCGACGCACCGTTTTCTGGTCTGACTCAAGCACTGTCCTCGCATGGATTCGTTCGGACCACCGACGTTACACCCAGTTTGTTGCGTGTCGTGTAGGCGAAATACTCTCGAACAGTGAAATCTCCGAATGGCGTTGGGTCCCTTCGAAACTCAACATTGCAGATCATGCTACGAAGTGGTTCAACGAGATTGAGATCCAACAAGATTCCGCTTGGTTTAGCGGACCCGAATTCCTGAAAGAGTCCGAAGAAAACTGGCCTCAACCTAGATCGTCTACGACTACTACTGAAGAACTCAAGATACCCTGTCTCGTCCATCAACTTTCTGAAACTCAAACAACTGTCGACTTCACCAGATTTTCTAAATGGGAGAGAGTCTTAAGAACCACTGCTTATGTGAACCGTTACATTGCCCTCAAGACAAACCGTGTGAAAATTTTTCCAGAACATCTTGGTCAGCAGGAACTCCGTGATGCCGAAAATTCACTGTTCGGGAATGCCCAATGGTGTTCATATCCTGCCGAAATGAGCGTTGCGGTTCACAATCGAGGAAAATCGACAGAACAACGAAATGATCTACCGAAACAAAGCATTCTTCGCCAAATGTCACCGTACTTGGATGAAAACGGCGTTCTTCGCGTCGACAGCCGTATCGGTGCAGCAAAACGTGTGTCAACGTGCACTAAGTATCCAGTGATTCTTCCTCAATACCATCGACTAACCGACTTGATCATAGACTTCTACCATCGAAAATACATCCACTGCAACTTCGAAACCGTCGTCAATGAGTTGCGCCAGCGATTCTACATTCCCCGTATTCGACAAACAGTGAAGCGTGTCCTTCGACAATGCCAGTGGTGCAAAATCTATAAATCCAAACCCCAGGTTCCTCGGATGGCACCTTTACCGGAAGCAAGACTTGCCGCATATACTCGTCCCTTCAGTTACACCGGGCTGGACTTATTTGGACCAATACTAGTGAAGTCTGGGAGACAAGCGCTGAAAAGATGGGTCGCCCTCTTCACGTGCTTGACCATCAGAGCTGTGCACGTAGAGGTCGTTTACAGTTTGAGCACCGAGTCGTGCATTATGAGCATACGTCGTTTCATCGGAAGGCGAGGAGCTCCAATCGAGATCCATTCAGACAACGGGACGAATTTCCGTGGCGCTGATAATATCCTGCAACAACAAGTCCGGCAGTTCCACGAGAACATGGCAGTAACGTTCACCAACGTGGATACAAAATGGGTATTCATTCCACCAGGCACTCCTCACATGGGCGGTTCGTGGGAGCGCCTGGTACGCTCTGTGAAAACAGCGCTAGAGGGGAGCATGATTCCGGGAAGAAAGTTGGACGACGAGGCCTTCTACACACTGCTGGTAGACGCTGAAGGAATCGTCAACAGTCGACCGTTGACCTACTTACCCATCGAGTCAGAAGAAGCAGAAGCATTAACTCCCAACCATTTTTTGTTGGGAAGCAGCAATGGTGTCAAACAACCGGAGTCGGGACCGATCAGCGAAGCCAATGGGTTGAGAAACGCGTGGAGCCAGATAAATCTACAACTTGATCGCTTTTGGAGTCGTTGGGTGCGCGAATACCTCCCGACCATGACGCAACGGTCAAAATGGTTCGGTGAGACGAAACCGGTTCGTTTGGGAGACTTGGTGGTTGTGGTAAATGAAGCAAGGAGAAATGGCTGGGTTCGAGGGCGGGTGTTGGAACTGGTTCCTGGGTCAGATGGGCGCATTAGAAGGGCAGTCGTGCAGACAAATAAGGGACTCACTCGTCAATCTGTTGCAAAGCTAGCAGTCTTAGAGGTCGCACAAGGAGGAAACCCTGGATCTAACACTTCAGATACCAGTGTTACGGGAGGGGGGATGTTGGAAACTGGCACCCCTGCCTAAGCACTTTCCGACAGGCCGCTGACAATTGCAGTTCAGTGGCTGATCATCGTCGAGAGGATACGTCATTCCTTTTCTGTTTGGCGGCACGCGAGTTGGTGAAAAATTCACCGTCACGTTTGAAAATTATAATTCCGTTATTTAAACTAGAAAGTTTAATAGTTCTAAGTGAAATTACTGGAGTGTGATATTGATAGTCGTATTGAGCGATAGGAGTCGAATGCCAATATTGCGCAAAAAGGTACAAGTAGTTAACATGCAAATTCATCTTGTTCCTAACCTTACATTCTGGTTCCAGCAACCTAATATTCCGGTTCCGCACAACTCAGTAGTACAACTGATGTTTAGTTGTGGAAAGCATTCCATTGTAATTCCGTTTATTAAAAAGAAACTAGCAGGTTTAAAGTTTATCACAGAGGTAATTTCTATTCTAAAATTAAAAATTGAAATATGTCCTAAACTAAACCTAAAATTACAGCACACACATTGAACTTAACCTAAAATTAAGAAATCGTTCGGGTGTTAAAACTAGCTGTACACTGAATATGTAAGTAAAATTGTAATTGGAAAAGCCTAAACATGCAACTAAAATTTAAATACAATTGCAGCTTGAAGCTGTGTAAACTGCTCACGAGATCAGCGTATTTTTATTCCACACACCCGCAACAATACGTGTTTTTTCATAAATTCCATCCATCCTTCTACGTGTTTGTGTCGATTATTCTCAACAGCATTAAGAATTGTTTAAAACTGAGATACATTGGATGGATTTGCAGTATTTTTATATCGGTGTAGGCTTATTTCCACCTTTTTTCTTTGTTGTGTTGTGCTCTTAAGAATCACGTTTTCTATTCAAATTAACGTTCATAATTTATCCAGAAAACATCAAATTGCACTTTTCAAAGCTTGACTCTGCTATTCTTCCGTTCTACGCGATAGTGTTCCATCTGACTTTTGAGTCATTTTAATTTTTTTACTGGAAACTGCATCATTATTTATTTTATTTTATTTACATAGGAAACTGCATCATATGAGTTTTAAAGGAGAAAATGCATAGCCATGATACATTTTTGAGAACAAAGTCGTATCCGCATGCGTTGAGATTTTACGAAAAAATGACACAAAAGTATTTTTGGCTTTAACTTCCAGGCCGTTAAAGAAAATTTAACTATTTTGGCAGATTACATTGTTAATTTACCAACTAGAACTATGTATACGATTCGGTGGTTTAAATTTTAATCGCGATTTTCTCAACTGCACGTTTTTTTTTCACATGGAACAATATTTCTTGGAACGGCTGTATTGCTTTGAAAACCATTGAGAAAAAGTTGATGGAACTGATTTTTAACTTGAATCGAAGAAAATTTTGAACATGAAAAGTGTAAATTAACATGTCGAAACATTGAAGAGATTCTTGTCAATTCTGTAACGCGTTTTATTGTCGTGTTTTTGTCAATGATCCTTAAAAATAAATCTAAAAAAAAACTGAAAAAAAAATCAAACGATCAATTGAATTCAGAGTACATTAGAATAAATATCTCATACTTCCTGATAAATATCGGGATATCTCGTACATATTTGGTTCTCAACTCAATTTGTAGAATTACCAACAACAGTGAAAAAATTAAGCTTTTTTAAATTGGAACAGTTTGGTCATAACATTCAGTGCTATTATGACGTCATACCAGCATTGGTTACCATAATCGATATCACTAGCATTTATCTCCGTTTTTCCCAAAGGTTAACCAGAATGCATATCATGCAAAGGCATTCTTTTCTTGTCTATTTGTGTAACCCATCAATTCGTACTTCATTCTCTATTGACCTAAAAAAATATAAAGCTTCCTACCTTCTAATCGCCGATCGTCTTCTGATGGTTGTGGGTTGTTTCGCCCAGCACGACAACGGACTCATCCGCAAGCTGGTAGATCATCGCCTGACATGCCTTGGAAACGGTACATCGCCACACGATCCATCCGTTCGTTTTCCGATAGTAGAAAGTGTACCGATCGCCCTCGTAGATCAACACGTTGCGTTTGTTCATGTTCTTGATGATCTTGTAGTTGAACGTTCCCTTAGGATTCGGAAAGCGTTCTTCAATGTTGCCGGACAAGTCGCTCAGACTCAGCTGCTGATCCGGTGGCAGACTTCTTCGAAGTTGGATTTTCTCGTCTGTGTGGGATGCGTTTTCCAGTTTGTAGATCCGTCCATCAGGCAGCAGATAGATGTTTACCATGCAGCCCCGATGGGTGGTGCACTTCCAGATGCGGCATCCATCTTTGCGACTATGCGAATACGAATAGCGATCGCCGGTGTACATCAGCACATCGCCCCCCAAACGGTTCTTCATTATTTCGTACGGCTCCTCCAGATAGATGTTTTCAACGTCCCGGAAAGCGTTGATGAGCACAGCTTTCGGTTTTTTGTTTTCGAAAGGTTCCGCCAGGTGGTTATGCTGCGGTATAAGGTTGCCCAATATTTGTCCGCTAGCTTTCGTGCCGATAGTTGCCTTGCAATCTCTACTTTTCCTGAATATACATCCCCACGTGATTGAATCACATCTTGGCCGAGATGATAAAAGTTGATAGGCATGCTCTTCGTACAGTAATATTTTTCTTGTCCGCTTTTTCTTTTCCCGTACTTGTTGAGCTTCTTGGTGATCAATTTCATCACTCATGCGTTCTTCCGCTTCTGCAGAACCAGGCCTAGTACTGTTTTGAAACTCTATTTCCACCTCGATACCCTGTCTGGTTCCCTGCACATAGCACTGTTCACGCTTGATAGTGAAACTTGAATTCGGCTCCAATTCTTCCTCATTTTCGCTTTCATTCCTTCCATGGTCCTCGGCGAGTTCATCTTCGGCTTCACCAGCGTCTAAGAAATCTTCGAGCGGGTCATCCATATCGACAGCTTGTTCGTGACTTGAAAGCTTTCGCCGCTTGATCGAGCTCGGTGGGGTAATCTCATACGTCGGGGGAAGCTGCTCGATAGGAATGACTTCTACCTTCCGCGATCGCGAATAGGTGTTTTGCTGTTGCAGCTGCCGTTTCCGTTTGATCTGCCGATCGTTCCGAAGGCACAGCATTCGATAGTCACAGAAGTCATCCATCTTGTCGATGCAATGTTTGCAAATCTGTGCGCTCGAATCATCTTCGAAATTGAGCTAGAATGTAGACTTTTTTTATTGTTTTCATTTGATTTTTTTGTTATTTTCAATTCGTTATTTTAAAATTAAAATAACTAGATTTGAGATTTCTAGAATTATTTTTTGGTATAAAAACTTTTTATTCAAACTAGATACGACAAGCAAACGACAAAAAAACTATTATTTTCTATTTATAGAGGATTTTTGTCATTCGTTCTTTACAAACAGAAAATCTTATTTAGTAAAAAAAAATGAAGCACAACTAGAATATGTATCTACGTTGTAAGTTGTAAAAAAGATCTAATTTTGATTTGAACTGATTGTATCATGATTTATAAAAAAAACCAAATCTTATGGCCTTTTACAAGAGAAGGCTTCGATAGTGATTCTACTTAACTGTGACATTTCAAGAAACCAGATTTTTTTTGTAATCTATCTTAACGTTTTCTATCATCAGTTACATGTGTAACTTCTACCGTAATTTCGTTTTATAAACTAAATAAATTAAAAAAAAAAAGATTCAATATCCTTCAGTAACATAAATCAGAATTTTAAAACTACATTTATGATTCGGAATCCATTACCTTCAGCGTTGTGCATTCCAGCACTTTCCAGAGTAGGTCCCGATCGGGTCTAGCGTTCCCCGGGAATATTTGCAGCATATCTATGCTGCAATCGAAACACAGCCGACAGAAGCTGTCCCATTCGCCACACGCATCAGCATCAGCAGCACTCGTTGAGGCGTTTTCATCGGTGGAGTACCTGTTTTTTTTTTAAACAAAGGGAAAGGGCTGTTGTTGGCAATAAAGTCAACAGATGTGAATCTTGATAATAAACTTACCTGTTGCGTAAGGTGTCCATTGCCTTTATTTCGACGAACGAACAAGGGGAAATATTATTTAATCAACTATTAAATTCGTTTAAACATCCATCCGAGTCCATTTTTCGTAAACCTACACTGAAACAAATAATTGCATCATTCGAAAAACGGAAACCAGTGCTGTCAGCAAAATTCACATAGCAGCAGGCTTCACAGAAAGTTTCATACACAATACACGCTGAAAACGAAATGTTTAAAAGTTTGTTCTTTTTTTATATAAAAAAGTTAAAAATCTAAATTTAATAAAATTAAATTCATTTCAAATTTTAAATACGCATGATAAAGTTGCACAAATTTGGTGTACATTAAATATGTTAAATACGTACTTTGATGATGCCGTCAGTTTTAAATTTGTTTTAAAGCAATAATTGCGTAAGATATCGTTGTTCTCAAAACTGAGAACCCAAGTCACTGATGCCCAAGTCCCGTTTTGAGAGGAAAGAGAATCAATTGAAACTTTTCTACTATGCACGGATGATTAAAAAAGGTAAAATTTACCTTTTTGCGAGGTGATTTTTTCCACCCCGGAGGCCTCTTTCGAGGTAAATATTAATATTACCTTTTTTACCACCTAGCAAAAAGGTAAATTTTACCTTTTTTCAATTCACCTAGCAAAATAATAAATAATACCGTTTTCCCATTCACTGATCTTAAAGGTAAATGCTAGTCATGGTTTGGTTGGTTTCTTCAATAAAAATGAAAACAAAATTCTATCAAAAATTTATATTAAATATTTATAATAAATTAATTTTATTTGAAATAAATTTTGATTTTTCAATATTATTTTTGAAATGAAAAACATTGTGAAAAGACCATGAATTTCATATTCACGCGACGTTGAATATTATGGTTAACACTATGCAAATCATGATACATGAAACCATAAATTAACTGTCAAATTCATATTTTTGGACATTGAAATTTATGGTTCTGGCTAAATTTACCATGAAAAAAGGGGGTTGTTAAGCAACTTAACAATGAAAAAATCAACTTTTTTCCATACATTCTGAAACACAAAACAACGAAATGTATGGTTTTAACATGGTATAATTTTCTCAGGGAAAACTGTGAAACTCATTGTTGTTCAAGGGATTTTCATTGTTTTAACCAGTTTTAACTACAATGAACATCATTGTTTAATCATAGTGAATAAAAATATTTGGGACCGTGAATTTTCATGGTTTTATAGTTTTTGCTTATTTCTTTCTAAAGTATATAATCAATTAAAACTTTATTGTGTTTTGTTTACTTTATTTAAAAAACGTCATTATAAAACAAATGTTTGTTATTAATGTACAATCAAAAACTTTTTTTAATTGGATAAATGTTCACTCGTTCACTCACTCACTTATTACACTCGTTACATTACGCATTACTATAGGTAATTTCTTCGTGAAGCACTCTTCGGACGGTTCCAGAAGCTGGAGGCACGATTCGATTTTCCACCATCGTTTTTCTCGGGCTGTTCTTTGAAATGCACTCCATGTTTTCACGTAATCCCTGGAAGAGAATTGTTTATCTTTATTACTATAGCCGTAAGATTAAAAAAAAACTCACCGGAACCATTGCCAGTACATGGATAATCGACAAGAGCTGTCTCCTCCGGCCAAGAGAATGCTCTGACCGTCAATTTCTGCTGCAAACCGGCCAGTTGAAATTATAACCAGAATTCACGTTCTGTATTGTTTTGTTTTTTTCCGAACAAAATGGCGCGCTTTAACCCATTGCACGAAAAATTGTAATTGAGCGAAAAGATCAAAAATTAACCAATGTTCGATATGGTTCAGATTTTAAATCTACCATAAAGTACACAGTAACAATAATAATCACAAAAAAATTATTGTGATACCGTGCCTCTGATATTTTCGAGCACTATGAAATATTTTGAATTAATGATATACTTCACGGTGACTTTAAATACTATTGTGGTTTCAAAATCTAATGTGGTTGACAGAGATTTAGATATTACAGTGAAGTTCATTGTTAAGTTGAATATCATTGTTCGGTTATATTAATACCATGGTCTTTGCTATTCGGGTATTGCCGTGTTTAAAAAAATTATTACCGGAATGATATCTGGAGGATGACGTGTGTAGTATCGCACTTAGAAGGTGACACTGCATTTTATACTCCATTGCCCCTAGTCTAATTACGCAGGGTGAGTCAGTAGGGATGGGTGCATATTGAGGAAAAGTAGGCAAGGGGTACCAAAAGTTTCTCATTGGTGGGGGGTGGAGACGGAGCGTTTTTTGACAGCGAATTGTTCGTCTACCATGCCTACGATTACGATTGCCTGTCACAAGATGGACGATTCCGTGCATTGGTATAAGAACACACCTGAAGCTTTACCCCCCTTGTAATTACGGATGCGTACATGTGTGTGTGTATAGTTGCTTGGCAAATGAACGTAGCACGGCATCACAGAGACCCGAATAGGATTGCACCGTGAAAAAACCATGAATTCCATATTCACTGACTATAAATTGCATGGTATACACAATGATTAGTACGTGGAGCTCCATTAGCCTTGATCAATAGCTACCTTACGAACCGATTTCAATATGTTAATGTAAATAGTTGTCGCAGTAGTTTATCATCAATTGATATTGGAGGTCCCCAGGGTTCTGTACTTGGACCATTGTTTTTTATAGTTTATTTAAACGATATGGCTGCTTTGCCACTTAAAGGAGTTCTCCGGTTATTTGCAGATGACTCTGCATTATTTTATAACAATAACAGCTCAGAAGAAAATGACAATAACCTGTGTTCCGATATGACATATTATTGATCGATTTTTTTCGTATAAATAAATTAACTTTAAATATAGATAAATCTAACATCATAGCTTTCAAAACTTCTCAACGGCAAAATTCTAATCCCTTAATTCTTACTAAATCTGTTTTTCCTAGTTTGAAAGTTGTAACTGACTGTAAATATTTAGGAGTTATTTTAGATGACTGTTTGAATTGGAACTTACATATCGATAACTTATTACAAAAACTTAACAAAGTAACAGGTCTAGTTTGTAAAGTCAAACATAGGATTCCGTCTAATATTCTTCATATAATTTATCATTCACTTTTTCAGTCTTTATTAATGTACCTTATTATTTCTTCTTGGGGCAATGCTTGTAATACTCGAATTAATAAACTTCAAGTAGCACAAAATAAAATCCTACGTCTTATCAATAATCTTCCATATCGCAGTCGTTCTGCTGAACTTTACAATGTAAATAATAACTTAATTCCTGTAAGAGGCCTGTACATATTTCAAATTTGTTGTTTTATTTATCTGAGCATTACAAATAGCACACACTGCAATGTATATTTTGATCGTACCAATCATCAATACTTAACCCGTAATAGAAATATGTTAACCCGCCCTTCGGTCAGTACAACTATTGGAGAACGTTCTTTAGCCTTCAGAGGCGTACAACTTTTTAACTTTCTTGAAGAAAAGTGTGGTCCGTTTCGCAATTATGGTCATTTCAAAAATTCTATAAAGCAGTTTCTTCTTAATTCCAATGTATCATCAACACTTTTAAATTCGTGCAATATTTTTTCATTATATCAAAATTAACCTGCATCATGTATATATTTGAATTTATGTTATTGTTCATTTATACTGTATTTGTTTTCTCCACTCGTGGAGTGTTCCACCGTACCCGATAAAAACAAACACAAATCCTCGCCAGTGTATTGCTACCTCGCTCACTCACACGCTCTCTCGCAACACTGGCAAAATTATCGGTGGGCCACCGTCCGTAAGCAGAACTCCGACAGGTCAAAACCAGTGCAACACCGTCCGAATAAACAAACAGTTTGACAGCACCTAGTGGTGCACCAGTGCAACACTAGTGCAACACTCGGCATAAACAAATACGGTATTAGTTTTAAGTTATTTTCATTGCTGAGTTTAATTTCATGATTTGTGTACATATATTTTTTGACGTAGAATTACGTCTTACGGCAACACTATAGGGGGGCAAATTGAAATTCGCGAACCGATCTCGCGTCACGAAAAACGCCTCTTTCAAAGACATCTCTCTTAAAAGACATACCAAGCCTGCTCAACGTTGATTGGCTATTCGATATTGGAAAAAAATTAGACGCCCCGCCCCTTCATGAGTTTTGTTATTTCCAGCCTACGAAAGGTATAAAAGAAGGGGTCAACTGACGGTTTGGTTCATTGTATTAGAGAAATTGAAACTAGTGACACGGGCAGTAGCAGAGGTGACCAACAGCGGCGGAAGCAAGTTGTGTTGTGACAGCTCAGAACCTCACTAACTCACCTCACCAACCCATCACACACACACACACACACACACACACACACACACACACACACACACACACACACACACACACACACACACACACACACACACACACACACACACACACACACACACACACACACACACACACACACACACACACACACACACACACACACACACACACACACACACACACACACACACACACACACACACACACACACACACACACACACACACTGCCGCAACCCCCTTACCACCTTCACCCACCACATTCCCCATCCCCACCCTTCGCTTAACACCCACCATCGCACACCATCCGCACGTAACACATCACCCGCCCATCAAATACCACCACCACCCACCCATCGCACACCACCCATCCATCACACATCACCCACCCATAACACGCCACCCACCCATCACGCACCACCACCACCCATCGCACACCACAGCTCATCACACACCACCCACCCATCACACACCACCCACCCATCACACACCACCCACCCATCACACACCACCCACCCATCACATACCACCCACCCATCACACACCACCCACCCATCACTCACCACCCACCCATCACACACCACCCACCCATCACGCACCACCCACCCATCACGCACCACCAACACAACGCACTCGTCATCCACCTACTGTAAAAGAAAAGTCAAGCGCAACTCTCTTTAAGATTTTGGCCCTGAAAAGGGCCTTTTTTGTGTTATTTGTAGATATGAAAACATGGTCAATCTAACGCTTCCTCGGGAATCTCGTGTTTAAGCAACAGTTTAAGCTAGTGATTGCTATGTGATCTTAAGGGAAATGAAAACATGATACTGATTCCAATCCAACGAGACGCATGAGACTAAAAACAGTTTGAGAGCTTTTGCCCTGAGTCAAGCGTTTAGATCAAAGCAGTCATTGTAGGCTTTTCTCGCAAGCGTTTGATACAAAGCTCATGTGTTTATCACATTATTTGCATAACTGCCGGGCGCATAATTTCGACGACATCGGCCTTGTTTCTGCTTATACTTATATTTAATTCTCCTTTTGTTATGCAGTTGAAAAAGCTGCATACTATCTTTAATGGTCTAATAGTTATTAAAACGACAATTTATGGAAGAATGATTTTTTTTCGAAGTTAAGTTCCTTTAAAAAATTCGACATACTTTATTCTAGAATGCTTATTTGAAACGAAAAACACATTGACTCGGGATAGGCTGTAGTAATTCTACGTGAACTTCTCGGTCGTTTCATATATACAACCACTGTAACTTTTTTTATCGCTTTATTATTGATTAGATCATAGATTATAGAATTTAAGATCAATAACAACTCCTTAAACGGCGAAGCCATTGGAGTACTATTGTCATTGAAGTTGAAATCCGAAGTTTTTGCGCTGGTGATCGGCAACCTTGCCAACTAGCGACGTTGTGAAATATCATTACTGGCAACGCTTTTGTAAAGTAATAACCAGCGTGCCTATACAGCTACGGGTGGTTGCATATTGAGCAACAGTAGGCAAGGAGTACCAAAAGTTTCTCATTGGTGGGGGTGGAGACGGACCGCTTTTTGACAGCGAATTGTTCGCCTACCATGCCTATGATTACGATTGCCTGTCACAAGATGGACGATTCCGTGTATTCACGCAGAGTAAACTTGAATTTTGGAACGAATTAAATCTGACTTTGATTCAAAACATTAATTTTTTTGAATCCAGCTCCTATTTTCTTTGAATCAATGAATTATAGTTTTGATTGAAAAAAATAATTTTTGAAAGAAAGAATAAATTTTTTGAATTGAATAACTTTGGACTTTGATTTCAAACAAATTCTTTGGTTCAAAAGAAATTTGTTCAATTGCTTATTTCTTTAGAAACAAAGTAAATTTTCTTTCAACCGAAGAAAAATGTTTTAAACTGAAAAGAATAATTTTTTGAAACAAAAACTTCAAACTTAGAAGATATTTTGCATTGACTTAGGGCTTGTGATATAGCTCAGTTGGCAAGTCTGTTGTCTCCTGAGCCGATGTCCGCGAGTTCGAGCCCAAGAGTAAACATCGAACACAGTTGTACCGGATAGTTTCTCAATAACGATCCGCCAACTGTAACGTTGATAAAGTCGCGAATGCCATAAAGATGGTAAAACGACTATAATCGAAACAAAATAAAAAAAAAATGCATTGACTTGCAAGAAGAACAGAAAACCGAAAAATCGAATAAAGTTCGGCCGCTCATTTTAAAAATCAAACCAGTGAATCGCAGTAAGCTATAAATAAGGAGGATTCAGGATGCGAAATGGTAAGTGTAAGTTAATAAATACTGAATATTTAAGTGAATTCAAGATTTTCTAAAACGCTTGTATAGTTACAGGACCACGGCCGACGGATAGATTTCCAAGTCTCTCGAACATGGAGAAAGCTGCGCAAAGTAACACCTCCCCAAATCCCGCGGTCGTATTTTTTCGGCCCAATCTTCAACGGCAATCACCAGTCGGACCAGCCAGCAGCTGGAGTGGCTTTCGGAAGTTTATTGACCGGCCCACGGAGAATGCGAAACTTTGTCAACGATATCAAGGACCCTACTCGGTTATAGTGAACCAGTGTTTTACGTGTTTGTGAATAAAAAATAATTTAAGAACTAAAATTGTATCTTTTTATTATTCAAACTCCTAATAGGAACTTCGAAACAACAGGGTAAAAATCTTCCAATTGGAATATATGGAAAATGGTTCAATGAATAAATTATGCTTTTAAATCTATATCTAAATTACCTTTGAGCAAAGATAATAACTTTAAATCAAATGAAACTGGTTTTTGTATCAAAGCATTAATATTTTGAATCTAAGATTTTTCAAAAGAAAAAATCTTTGAAACAGAGGAAAATGCATTTGAACCAAAGGATTTTTTATTTATACCAAAACCAAAGGAAAAAATCCTTTATTTTTGCGGCACTTTCCTTTGAAATAAAAAATCTTTGGTATAAGAACACACCCGAAGTTGTACACGTCCTGATAATAACTTGTCGCCAGTGAGTGTCGCCAGTAAATGTCGCCAGCGCTCATTGACGATAACTCCGGTTTGGGGATTCAGCGACAATATCTAAAATGTATTAATCCCGAATAGAACAGAACCATGGTATCACATTCTTTTTCCATTGAATTTCAATGTGACCATGAACTTCATGGTAAAAACAACATCCGGCGAGCGTAAATTTTTCAAGAGTTCACAATTCCAAGTTTTTCGTGTAGGGCGATTTTTTGACAGCCGCAGCTCGTGGGACGTTTTTTTTCTCTCCGCAATCATTCTCGGTCGGGAGAAGGGTTTTCGAAAGTTTTTTTATATGTTTTAGAAGGTTTTTTTAATATGTTTATTCAAAGTGTTCGGAGATTGGCGCAACGGTAAGTTAAAGTTAAAGTTAACAGGAGACAATCATTAATAATATTTTATATTCTAGCAACAAACACTCTGCGGATGGCACAGGTTCCGGTAGCCAATGGATGACGGGATGCGAGCCTCAAAGCAGTCCAGTGAATAATTAATTGTAAGTAATGTGTCAGGATTATTAGAATAAATAATAAATGTCAAGAAATTTATTGTTTTTTTTTTGCTAAAACAAACATGAAAAAATGATGACAGAAAAAAACCGAGTACAAAAAACCCACCATAAGCAAAAATTTTTATTACAGCGGTTTAACAATGAAAATCATCGGATTTTCATGATTTTACTATGAAAAATTGGAAGATGCTACAACAATGAACTTCATATTTTTGGGCTTCTCAATGTATGGAAAATCGCCATTTTTTTCATGGTCACGCTGCATAACAATACCCCTTTTTCATGGTTATTTTCGGCAAAACGATGAAATGTACGGTCGTAAACTATGAATTCCAATGTGTATTCACGGTATCGTGGACGATTATAATCATGGTGTAAACCATACAATTTATGGTTTGTGAATATGGAATTCATGGTGTTTTCACGGTGCAATCCTATTCGGGATTTTATGTATCTGTTTGCAATAAATAAATAAATAAAAAATTAAATAAAAATTATTATCGTCCTCGATACCGTGAATTCACATTGAAATTCATAGTTTTCGACCATACATTTCATAGTTTTGACGAAAATAACCATGAAAAAGGGGTATTGTTATGCAGCGTGACCATGAAAAAAATGGCGATTTTCCATACATTGAGAAGTTCAAAAATATAAAGTTCATGGTTAAAACAGCTTCCAGTTTTTCATGGTAAAACCATGAAAGTCCGATAATTTATATTGTTCGCCCGCTGAAATAAAAATCTTTGGTCTTGGTGGGGATTTTTGTTATTTATTTTGAAAATGTCATCATTTTTATAAATAATTAAAAAAAAAACAAATGAATTTATTTGAATTAACTATTTATTCAAAATATCTGAACACTTTACTCACACACTCCTGCATCCTGCATCCCATTGCTGCTCGCGGCATTCGTTGGCTACTGCATCCTCTGCCTTTCGCTGTGTGTCCGTTTTATATTGCTGGAATGATAAAAAAAGATTTATTAGATGTTTGCCTTTTGTATAGCTCCTGCTGTATAGCTGTATAGTATTAAACTTACCGTTGCGCCCATTTCCGAACACTTCTTAAAAGTTATAAAAAAAAACCTCGAGAAAATCGATTCCCAAGCAACCAGAATTCCCTTAAAAAGGTTCCATAGAAGCTTAATCAGCTCTCGTTTGTGTCTGAAGAGAATGCTAATCAGCCCAAAATTTAAGTTCTTAAAGCTACTTTCAAGTTCGTTTAGGTGGCTGTAGAGAACGCTGTTCAGCTTCTAAGAGAATGTCAAGAAACTTCTACGCGCCGAAAAAAAAATCCGATTGACAGATTGCTCTGACAACCACATGTCAGATTGCTAGGTTGCCGGTCTATCATGGTCTATCTCATTGATTTAAATTATATTGTTTTGATTACAAAAGCTGCTTACACGCCTAGAGAATTGAACCGCTGCTCTCTAGGTTGCAATGAAACTCACCAGCCTCTCGACCAATCCAGCAATAGCTAATTGCCACTGTAATGATTAGTATTTAAACTTAATGTCATTTGAGATGATTGAGTGGGTTGGTCAATTGGAGGAACCTTATTTCGTTCAAAGGACTTTCAGTACACAATATGAATCATTACAAAAATTCGCATCATCAAGAATTTATTCGAATATCTTATTTAACATTTATAAGAAAAATTCGAAAAAATCTTGAATTCCATTTGTATATATCAGTACAGATATAAACAAAACAAATACCATGACAAGGAATTGACAGACATTTTTGACATGTCGCTTAGAATTCCCATATAGGTTCTTTAAAACACCTTCAAGTACCTTAATGGTGCGCTTTAGAATGTTACGCGAACGTTATCGACCTTCTTGAAAAACATTTTTGACATGTCGCTTAGAATTCCCATATAGGTTCTTTAAAACACCTTCAAGTATCTTAATGGTGCGTTTTGGAATGTTACGCGAACGTTATCGACCTTCTTGAAAGAAGTTCCATTAAATGCGCTTAGAAGTTCCGTTATCGGTAGTATTAACCTTTCAAAGGGCGATGTAAGTTCCTGAGTAACTTTTAGGCGACAAGAGTCACCTGAAGTTCCCGTAATACGTTTTTTCAGCCAAATGTGAACTTCGGAGTTCGGAGTTAAGTAAAAACGCGACTTTTGGTTGCTTGGGTTGTCGACCGAGAATTGAAGAAGTGAAAAAAAAACACGTGCCGCAGCGCGGCTGTCAAAATATCAACCTTACACGAAAAACTCGGAGTGTGCAAATTCTTGAATTACGCTCGGACGATCTTTTTACCATGAAGTACATGGTCACATTAAAATTCACTGTAAAATGAATGTGATACCATGGTTCGTGCTATTCGGGGGTTTCTTCGGAGGTTCAAACTCTCCGGAAAAATATCCACCGCGATTCCACCGCTGCTGGTGGCCTCCTCCCTCAATTTTCGCAGTTTTCTACATGGTGTGCTCGTATCAGATGAATCAAAATTTTCTCTATTTTTTTTTCTTTTTTTTTCCATTTTTTAACCTATGTTTATTTTGTTTTTGAACTACACGTTTATTAAAAAAACTAGGTTTTCATTTGAAAGCAAACCAAACTTTGATTTCAAGTAGTAAAAACTGAGTGTGCAAAAATTACAAAATTTTGTAATTATTTCCAATTGATTTTTTCATGAAAATAACGGGAAAATGTGCATTGAAAATACAAAATAAAATAACAAAACGTTTTGTTGAACCGACCCCCCGTCTTTTTTCTGCGTGTTACTTTTTTCGAAATGAATTGTACCGTTTTTTTTAGCTCAATCCAGGTCAACTTCACCTCGCGTAAATTTTACGTGATTTTACCTCGCTGTGAGGTGAGTTCACCTCGAAGAGGTATAGAAGTTACCTTTTTGGCTTTCACGAGCGTTCACCTTGCTATCTCGGTATATTTTACCTTTTAATTATTTTCCGTGTAGGAATGTAGATATTAAACAAAAAAACGCCATCGAAAATCGTGCGGATCATTTCAGCACGCAAAGTATTTCTTTGAAAATAGTGATATATTGATAATATTACCTTAATTAGCTTCGACGCAAGATTATCCTAAAGCTCAAAAAATGTCCTCCAAAGATTTTCCCGTGATCGAAGATAACGATGTGCTTCTAATAAGCGAAACCATCGCTCTGGAAAGTGAAGACGAAGAGCAACCGGAAATGAAGGCTGAGCGCAAATACGTGGCCAACCGTGGCTCTAGTACGGGGCCGATTGAGATAGTGGACCTGGAAGACGAAGAAAACGATGATGTCGAGATCATAGAACAGTTAGTTGATACCATATCGGTATCTTCGATGGATTCGGAACCTCCCACAGTGATGTCGACGGTCCGGATCAAGGTCGAAAAGGATACCGACAGTTGTCAGGCAATAGAGGTTTGTATCAAGGGTATTTAAGTTTCTGAAAAAAAATCTTGAGCGTATAAAAATTAATACGGTTTATTTCAATCTTCTAAAGTCGGACCCTATTGATAGTTCCTGGAGCGTGGACAGCTATAGTAATCCCTCCGAAACGGAACACCACTGGGAATTACGGCGGAGATTTATGCAACGCTACAAAACCGTCATTCCGGAAGAGCAGCTGGTTCCTTTGGCTCAAGCGTTCGTAAATGTGCAACTACTGGGTACGGTTTACAGTCCGGAGGTTATGTCCCAGCTGGAGAAACTAGGACGACCAGTAGCCGAACAGTTCCATTATCTGTTCAGCCGGAAAACCGCTCGCCGTTATATGGTACCTGGTTCGAAAGCTGCCAATCGTTGGATACACGGCATCAACGAGGCCCAAGTAGCTGGCCAACGACGAAAACAGGCAGCGCTTATGTTATCCCCGGTCAGTACGATCGGATCGATTGACGATGTTTTCCACAACTTCGTCCTTCTCGATGACGATTTGGACAAAAGCGCCCGGGAATTCGACATGCTGCAGCGTGGGCGATTTGTTTGGACGGTCAAGATGTGCGAAAAAGGCAGTTGGCAGGTTTCGGCGTCTGCGGCCGGTTATCCCCTGGCAAACGCATGCGGCCAATGTAAAAAAGCCAAACGCAAAGCCAGGGAGACAGTCATGCAGCTGATGCGACGGAAATGCTACCACATTATGGTAAGTACAGCGAAATTCTTAGTAATTAAGATCCGTTTTATTATCCGTTCGACAGCTTTCAGGAGCTGTAACGAAATATCGATCATATTTACGAAATTCATTATTTCCCCATTTCTCAATTAATACCAGGCATCCCAAAATGAATTTTTAGTGCTATCGGAATTCAGAATTAAAATTTTGAAACTGAATTTTAAGCTCTCAATTTAATTTCTGTATCTGAATTCTGAGTTTCAATTCTGAATCTAAACACTGAATCTGAATTCTAAATCTGATCTTAATTTCATTTCTGAATTTGCATTCTAAATCTGAATTCTGAATCTGAATTCTGGATTCTGAATTTGAATTCTGAATATGAATCCTGAATTTTGAATCTGTATTCTGAATTTGAATCTGAATACGGAATCGGTATTCTGAACCTGAATTAAAAAAAGTGGTTACCTTTCCATTGACAGTCAAATCCAAACTACTGCTGGATTCATTCTACCGTTGATCGGTTGAAATCTCCCATCGAGCTTGATTTCAACGGGAATCCGTATGAAGAGAAGACAACCAGTCCGAATGGCTCAGCGGCCCCGAAAAGAAAGAAGGACCAACTGAAGGAGGACAACATCGGCTATCGCATGCTGAAGAAGCTCGGATGGGGTGGCGGCCCGTTGGGCAAACACAAAGACGGCATTGTGGATCCGATCGAGGTGCAGGCCAAGCGCGGCCGTCGGGGTTTGGGTCAGGTGGATCTGAAGCACCTGGCATCTGAGATCGCAACCGGGCAGCGAGATTTGAACACGGTTCCGTTTCAGATTGATGTTAATTTTTATAGGGATATCATGAGAAATTTTAAGGCAAAACAAATAGGATATGATTTGATCTTTTCCGCCGAATTTAGTGAAGTGGAAAGAATGCTGTTATTTAAGTAAGTACTACTTAGACCATAGGTAAGTCTGTGTTTAGTCTTAAGAAAATTATTTACGATGATTCAGCGAATCACCTTTTACCATAAATATTGCGCATCATTTATTTACTCGGACTGCGCACTACAACATAAGTAATACCTCAAAAAACAGTGTTAAGTGTGTCAGTTTCTAAAAATCCTCACCGTTTTTTTTTAACTTTATACGGATAACTACGACTGCAAAATATTGCACGTGATCCAACGTTCAATGCAACGAACAACAGTATTTCACCATTCAACTAGTTGGAATTCTAACGCTTCTAAGAACCAAAAACATTTACAGGCAAACCAAATCCTGCGAAGTCAAAGTTGGTTTTATCGTTTGTTCCACTTTCAGATTAGCTGCCGAGCAGCAGCTCCACTGCTCCGAAATCACTTACAATCATGAGCAGTACCATTTTGTGCTGCTCAAGCATCGGATTTCGCCGCACGAACTGCTGGTGAAGATCCTGGTCGAACGACACCCTATCTATAGTGCCTTGTACTTGGTAGAACCTCCGCTGGAGGACCAAGGGCTACACAATAAAGTACTTGAACTGTTGAGTTTTACCTAAAAAAGCAATCTTTTACCTTATTTAAACATGAAACTCCCGATCCCGAAAGAAAAATAAGCTTATGCTCGCGGTGTCGAAACATTCCTTCGTTATTTGCTCAACGTTTACTTTACTGATGAAGTTATCACACCTTAACAGAGCTCCATTTTCGTTCAATCGAATACCTGACCAACGGATGGTTATTAAATGGTTATCATAAGATCGTACACCAAATTATCATCTACCTTGGGCCAATATTTTTCTCTTCTGAAACTACACACGCCGATGAAAGGTCATGACAGCGAAAGCGAGCAGCCAGAGAATGATCTGCAGAATAATATTTATGTGATCACCTTTTCAATTCGCGCGCGTTCCGATTGGCTGTTGGATTTTTTTTTCCTAAAAGGGTCCCGCAGATTGTTAACCTCTGCATCGACACTGATTGGTATCTCTATAATACTCTGTATACCGGGTAGTATGCTGCTATATATACATTCTTTTGCAAAGGTTAAACTCGTCGCCGCTATTTTGTAAGCTACAATTTTTTAACAATTCTTTATTTGAAACGGCTCATACCTTCAAACTTTAAGGAGCCAAAATCGATTTTGGTTGTTTACAATTGTTTTCTTAACTTAACACTTTGTGAGAGGAGAAAGGAAGATAGAAAGGAAAATATTTTTTTTTTTTTAATCAAAGGTCTGTTTATTAAGGCATTTTACTTACAAAGTTTCATTTTGCCGAGTGTATCACTTAACTTATCTATGTTAGTAGAAGGGGGGGCCGTAATAGTCGCGGCGACTCAACTGTTAAATTATAATTTAATTTAGGAGAGGGAAGGGGAACGTCTAGGGTTCAGTATAAAAATTTTCGATCTGGGTACGCTGGTTTGCGGAGTAAGAATAACTGTCCAACATATTCTGGTTGATTGTAGAGGATTTGATCAAGCCCGACGAGCTTGTGATATGGAAGGCTTAATCTATGATATTTTATCGAATTGTACAAGCAAAGAAACCAACGTTGTAAAATTCATAAAACTCTGTAATCTGACGGATAAAATGTAGATTATTATTATAATTTTATTTGAGACACTTTACCATCTGTATGGCATTCGTGTCTTAATGTTATGGACTTTACAGAGTTTTGTAAATGTTACATTTTTTCAAAAAGTCTAGAAGAGATTTTTCGCTGAATTCTTCGTTTTTTTAAATTTCGAAAACAGTTCCTTTTATGTTGTGTTCCTCTCGAGCCTCCTTGTATCCGTAGCAGTCAGTTAAGATGTGTTGAACTGTGATTTGTACACCACAGAATTGACAAATCGGTGCAGGACTTTTGTCAAACAAGTGTGAGTGAGTGAGCCTGGTGTGCCCTATACGAAGTCTCGTAAGGACACGCTGGTCTGAGGGGCACTTCCGGTCTTTATACTTGTTTGGCGTGTATTTATTTTGTCTCAGGAAGGATTGATTCGAGTGCCATCGGTATTCCCATGTTATCCAAGTACTATTTTTTATAGATCGTATAGCGTCGTGAGCTGGAACTCTTGAGTTTGTATCGAGTATTGGTTGGTTGCGTGCCATATTTGCACATTTGTCCGCTTCTTCGTTGCCAGGTATTCCGGCGTGTTCTGGTACCCACGTAAAAGTAATATTGCGACCGCGTGTTTGATTCTCAAGAGACTGAATCCATGGATGTCGAGAATTACCTTTCAAAAGTACATCCAAACAGCTGGCAGAATCGGTTAAGATCAGAAAACGGTCATTCCTGTTGGTTTCTTGGACAGCGACATTTAGTGCGTATGCTTCTGCTGAGAAAATACTACATCCGCCTGGTAGTGCACAGCTTATTTTCCTTGGCGGTATGTAGACTCCTGCTCCGGTTTCGTTCGCGTTCTTGGAACCATCTGTATAGCACTGTATGTGTCCCGAATACTTTGCAATGAACTCATGGAATTTCGGAAGCACGATTGTGCGATTACTGCCGGCTTTTATAGTGTTTCTCAACGTGTAGTCAATTTTCGGAGGCGCATAAAACCATGAGCGATCTGTTAGCCTTGTGACTGGACAGATGTTGGGCACAGTTGCGTTGGTGACTAGTTGGAAGATGCGCCTGGATCTCTCGATAATTGATGAGCATCGATCAATATCTTTCTCAACAATTCGGATTCCTAATTGAGTTAATCTTTGATAAAATGTAGATGTTTTTGTTGTTATAGTAACAGACACGAATGCCATGTAAATGGTAAAATGTCTTTAATAAAAATAATAATAATAATAATGGGTACGCTGGTGGCTTCCTGTAGCTGAGGTTCCGATAGCTACTCCAGGTGATCGTCTTCCTGGCCAGCCTTCTGGTAGAGTTTATCGGACCCATCGCATGAGAGGTTACTCTATTCATGAAACGAAGCCAAGATTAATAGGGTACATATACAGGGGGAAAGATCAATAGGGTACATATACAGGGAAGGTAAGAGGACTAAACGACCGACTCAGACATTTTAAGATATTTGTAGATAGGGTACAAATATTCAAGATCAAGTTTTGCCAAGATGTCTCGAATTGGTGAAAGGGAAATATGAAAATAAAAAAGAAATTATAGACGAAGATCGATAGCTTTTAGAAAAAGGTAGATTTCGAACATGTAGTCCAAATCTAGCACAGCTAGTACATCTCTCACTGGAACATTAGGTGGTTTTCCTCGGGCCCTAAGGGAGTATATTAAATTCGTTCTGGCGACAAGATGGACCTCACACGACCAAACAGTATGCTCGATGTCATGGTAACCTTGGCCGCAACTACACAAATTGCTGCCAGCAATGTCAAAACGATAGAGTACCGCGTCTAAGGAACAATGATTGGACATGAGACGGGAAAATATACGAATAAAATCCCGACTCAGGTCCAACCTATTAAACCAGGGTTTAAGGCTTACCTTTGGGATAATCGAGTGGAGCCACCGACCCTTCTCATCCTCGTCCCATTTGCGCTGCCAGTTGACAAGAGAGTTCCCTCGTACCAAGAAGTAGAATTCGTTGAAGACGATTTCACGTGGATACGTGTCGCCTTCCGTCGCCCCCACCTTTGCCAGAGAGTCTGCCTTCTCATTGCCCACTATCGAGCAATGCGAGGGAACCCAAACAAAGGTGATGGAAAAGCGACGTCTTGTTAAAGCACTCAAAATATCCCGTATCTTCTCTAGGAAGAACGGCGAGTGCTTTCCCGGTCGTATTGAGTGTATTGCGTCAACTGAGCTTAGATTATCCGTTACAATGTAGTAGTGCCCAACAGGCCGTGAGGCGATGCTGTCCAAGGTCCAGTGAATAGCAGCTAACTCTGCTATATATATACAGAGCATGGTGACTGAAGGTTATAAGAGGCGCTAGTTGTTTCGTTGAAAACTCCAAATCCCGTTGTTGATACCTCAATTAGAGACCCATCGGTAAAGTACATTTTGTCAGCATCGACGTGTCTATATTTAGCTTCGAAAATTCTTGGAATCAGAAGTGGGCGATGCGAATCCGGGATTCCATGAATTTCCTGCTGCATAGACAAATCAAACTGGACAGAAGAATTATCGTAGTCTGGGCTGAAAACACGAGTTGGAGAGTACGAAGAAGGGTTTACCTGCATTGACTTGAGGACATGGTATATGTAGTGAATTTTCTTTCTTCTTCTGAGCTTAATTTGGGATCACAACTTTAAAATGCGTTTTCTGGCCTTTAGAAGCGTTTTTCGGCAATTCTGAGCTTAATTTGGGATCACAACTTTAAAATGCGTTTTCTGGCCTTTAGAAGCGTTTTTCGGCAATTCTGAGCTTAATTGGGATCACAACTTTAAAATGCGTTTTCTGGCCTTTAGAAGCGTTTTTCGGCAATTCTGAGCTTAATTTGGGATCACAACTTTAAAATGCGTTTTCTGGCCTTTAGAAGCGTTTTGGGCAATTCTGAGCTTAATTTGGGATCACAACTTTAAAATGCGTTTTCTGGCCTTTAGAAGCGTTTTTGGGCGATTCTGAGCTTAATTTGGGATCACAACTTTAAAATGCGTTTTCTGGCCTTTAGAAGCGTTTTTCAGCGATTCTGAGCTTAATTTGGGATCACAACTTTAAAATGCGTTTTCTGGCCTTTAGAAGCGTTTTTCGCAATTCTGAGGGATCACAACTTTAAAATGCGTTTTCTGGCCTTTAGAAGCGTTTTTCGGCAATTCTGAGCTTAATTTGGGATCACAACTTTAAAATGCGTTTTCTGGCCTTTAGAAGCGTTTTTCGGCAATTCTGAGCTTAATTTGGGATCACAACTTTAAAATGCGTTTTCTGGCCTTTAGAAGCGTTTTTCAGCGATTCTGAGCTTAATTTGGGATCACAACTTTAAAATGCGTTTTGTGGCCTTTAGAAGCGTTTTTCAGCGGTTCTGAGCTTAATTTGGGATCACAACTTTAAAATGCGTTTTTTGGCCTTTGGAAGCGTTTTTGGGCGATTCTGAGCTTAATTTGGGATCACAACTTTAAAATGCGTTTTCTGGCCTTTAGAAGCGTTTTTCAGCGATTCTGAGCTTAATTTGGGATCACAACTTTAAAATGCGTTTTCTGGCCTTTAGAAGCGTTTTTCGCAATTCTGAGGGATCACAACTTTAAAATGCGTTTTATGGCCTTTAGAAGCGTTTTTCAGCGATTCTGAGCTTAATTTGGGATCACAACTTTAAAATGCGTTTTCTGGCCTTTAGAAGCGTTTTTCAGCGATTCTGAGCTTAATTTGGGATCACAACTTTAAAATGCGTTTTCTGGCCTTTAGAAGCGTTTTTGGGCGATTCTGAGCTTAATTTGGGATCACAACTTTAAAATGCGTTTTCTGGCCTTTAGAAGCGTTTTTCAGCGATTCTGAGCTTAATTTGGGATCACAACTTTAAAATGCGTTTTCTGGCCTTTAGAAGCGTTTTTCGGCAATTCTGAGCTTAATTTGGGATCACAACTTTAAAATGCGTTTTCTGGCCTTTAGAAGCGTTTTTCGCAATTCTGAGGGATCACAACTTTAAAATGCGTTTTATGGCCTTTAGAAGCGTTTTTGGGCGATTCTGAGCTTAATTTGGGATCAAAACTTTAAAATGCGTTTTCTGGCCTTTAGAAGCGTTTTTCAGCGATTCTGAGCTTAATTTGGGATCACAACTTTAAAATGCGTTTTCTGGCCTTTAGAAGCGTTTTTCAGCAAATCTGAGCTTAATTTGGGATCACAACTTTAAAATGCGTTTTCTGGCCTTTAGAAGCGTTTTTCAGCGATTCTGAGCTTAATTTGGGATCAAAACTTTAAAATGCGTTTTCTGGCCTTTAGAAGCGTTTTTCAGCGATTCTGAGCTTAATTTGGGATCACAACTTTAAAATAGCGTTTTTGGGCGATTCTGAGCTTAATTTGGGATCACAACATTAAAATGCGTTTTCTGGCCTTTAGAAGCGTTTTTGGGCAATTCTGAGCTTAATTTGGGATCACAACTTTAAAATGCGTTTTCTGGCCTTTAGAAGCGTTTTTCAGCGATTCTGAGCTTAATTTGGGATCACAACTTTAAAATGCGTTTTCTGGCCTTTAGAAGCGTTTTTGGGCGATTCTGAGCTTAATTTGGGATCACAACTTAAAAATGCGTTTTCTGGCCTTTAGAAGCGTTTTTGGGCAATTCTGAGCTTAATTTGGGATCACAACTTTAAAATGCGTTTTCTGGCCTTTAGAAGCGTTTTTGGGCGATTCTGAGCTTAATTTGGGATCACAACTTTAAAATGCGTTTTCTGGCCTTTAGAAGCGTTTTTAGGCGATTCTGAGCTTAATTTGGGATCACAACTTAAAAATGCGTTTTCTGGCCTTTAGAAGCGTTTTTGGGCGATTCTGAGCTTAATTTGGGATCACAACTTAAAAATGCGTTTTCTGGCCTTTAGAAGCGTTTTTGGGCAATTCTGAGCTTAATTTGGGATCACAACTTTAAAAGGCGTTTTCTGGCCTTTAGAAGCGTTTTTGGGCGATTCTGAGCTTAATTTGGGATCACAACTTTAAAATGCGTTTTCTGGCCTTTAGAAGCGTTTTTAGGCGATTCTGAGCTTAATTTGGGATCACAACTTAAAAATGCGTTTTCTGGCCTTTAAAAGCGTTTTTGGGCAATTCTGAGCTTAATTTGGGATCACAACTTTAAAATGCGTTTTCTGGCCTTTAGAAGCGTTTTTCAGCGATTCTGAGCTTAATTTGGGATCACAACTTTAAAATGCGTTTTCTGGCCTTTAGAAGCGTTTTTGGGCGATTCTGAGCTTAATTTGGGATCACAACTTTAAAATGCGTTTTCTGGCCTTTAGAAGCGTTTTTCAGCGATTCTGAGCTTAATTTGGGATCACAACTTTAAAATGCGTTTTCTGGCCTTTAGAAGCATTTTTCAGCGATTCTGAGCTTAATTTGGGAACACAACTTTAAAATGCGTTTTCTGGCCTTTAGAAGCGTTTTTGGGCGATTCTGAGCTTAATTTGGGATCACAACTTTAAAATGCGTTTTCTGGCCTTTAGAAGCGTTTTTGGGCGATTCTGAGCTTAATTTGGGATCACAACATTAAAATGCGTTTTCTGGCCTTTAGAAGCGTTTTTGGGCAATTCTGAACTTAATTTGGGATCACAACTTTAAAATGCGTTTTCTGGCCTTTAGAAGCGTTTTTCAGCGATTCTGAGCTTAATTTGGGATCACAACTTTAAAATGCGTTTTCTGGCCTTTAGAAGCGTTTTTGGGCGATTCTGAGCTTAATTTGGGATCACAACTTTAAAATGCGTTTTCTGGCCTTTAGAAGCGTTTTTGGGCAATTCTGGGCTTAATTTGGGATCACAACTTTAAAATGCGTTTTCTGGCCTTTAGAAGCGTTTTTGGGCAATTCTGAGCTTAATTTGGGATCACAACTTTAAAATGCGTTTTCTGGCCTTTAGAAGCGTTTTTCAGCGATTCTGAGCTTAATTTGGGATCACAACTTTAAAATGCGTTTTCTTGCCTTTAGAAGCGTTTTTGGGCGATTCTGAGCTTAATTTGGGATCACAACATTAAAATGCGTTTTCTGGCCTTTAGAAGCGTTTTTCAGCTATTCTGAGCTTAATTTGGGATCACAACTTTAAAATGCGTTTTCTGGCCTTTAGAAGCGTTTTTGGGCGATTCTTAGCTTAATTTGGGATCACAACTTTAAAATGCGTTTTCTGGCCTTTAGAAGCGTTTTTCAGCGATTCTGAGCTTAATTTGGGATCACAACTTTAAAATGCGTTTTCTGGCCTTCAGAAGCGTTTTTGGGCAATTCTGAGCTTAATTTGGGATCACAACTTTAAAATGCGTTTTCTGGCCTTTAGAAGCGTTTTTCAGCGATTCTGAGCATAATTTGGGATCACAACTTTAAAATGCGTTTTCTGGCCTTTAGAAGCGTTTTTGGGCGATTCTGAGCTTAATTTGGGATCACAACTTTAAAATGCGTTTTCTGGCCTTTAGAAGCGTTTTTGGGCGATTCTGAGCTTAATTTGGGATCACAACTTTAAAATGCGTTTTCTGGCCTTTAGAAGCGTTTTTGGGCGATTCTGAGCTTAATTTGGGATCACAACTTTAAAATGCGTTTTCTGGCCTTTAGAAGCTTTTTTGGGCGATTCTGAGCTTAATTTGGGATCACAACTTTAAAATGCGTTTTCTGGCCTTTAGAAGCGTTTTTGGGCGATTCTGAGCTTAATTTGGGATCACAACTTTAAAATGCGTTTTCTGGCCTTTAGAAGCTTTTTTCAGCGATTCTGAGCTTAATTTGGGATCACAACTTTAAAATGCGTTTTCTGGCCTTTAGAAGCGTTTTTGGGCGATTCTGAGCTTAATTTGGGATCACAACTTTAAAATGCGTTTTCTGGCCTTTAGAAGCGTTTTTGGGCAATTCTGAGCTTAATTTGGGATCACAACTTTAAAATGCGTTTTCTGGCCTTTAGAAGCGTTTTTCAGCGATTCTGAGCTTAATTTGGGATCACAACTTTAAAATGCGTTTTCTGGCCTTTAGAAGCGTTTTTGGGCGATTCTGAGCTTAATTTGGGATCACAACATTAAAATGCGTTTTCTGGCCTTTAGAAGCGTTTTTCAGCTATTCTGAGCTTAATTTGGGATCACAACTTTAAAATGCGTTTTCTGGCCTTTAGAAGCGTTTTTGGGCGATTCTTAGCTTAATTTGGGATCACAACTTTAAAATGCGTTTTCTGGCCTTTAGAAGCGTTTTTCAGCGATTCTGAGCTTAATTTGGGATCACAACTTTAAAATGCGTTTTCTGGCCTTTAGAAGCGTTTTTGGGCAATTCTGAGCTTAATTTGGGATCACAACATTAAAATGCGTTTTCTGGCCTTTAGAAGCGTTTTTCAGCGATTCTGAGCTTAATTTGGGATCACAACTTCAAAATGCGTTTTGTGGCCTTTAGAAGCGTTTTTCAGCGATTCTGAGCTTAATTTGGGATCACAACTTTAAAATGCGTTTTCTGGCCTTTAGAAGCGTTTTTCAGCGATTCTGAGCTTAATTTGGGATCACAACTTCAAAATGCGTTTTTTGGCCTTTAGAAGCGTTTTTGGGCAATTCTGAGCTTAATTTGGGATCACAACTTTAAAATGCGTTTTCTGGCCTTTAGAAGCGTTTTTGGGCAATTCTGAGCTTAATTTGGGATCACAACATTAAAATGCGTTTTCTGGCCTTTAGAAGCGTTTTTCAGCGATTCTGAGCTTAATTTGGGATCACAACTTTAAAATGCGTTTTCTGGCCTTTAGAAGCGTTTTTGGGCGATTCTGAGCTTAATTTGGGATCACAACTTTAAAATGCGTTTTCTGGCCTTTAGAAGCGTTTTTGGGCGATTCTGAGCTTAATTTGGGATCACAACATTAAAATGCGTTTTCTGGCCTTTAGAAGCGTTTTTCAGCTATTCTGAGCTTAATTTGGGATCACAACTTTAAAATGCGTTTTCTGGCCTTTAGAAGCGTTTTTGGGCGATTCTTAGCTTAATTTGGGATCACAACTTTAAAATGCGTTTTCTGGCCTTTAGAAGCGTTTTTCAGCGATTCTGAGCTTAATTTGGGATCACAACTTTAAAATGCGTTTTCTGGCCTTTAGAAGCGTTTTTGGGCAATTCTGAGCTTAATTTGGGATCACAACTTTAAAATGCGTTTTCTGGCCTTTAGAAGCGTTTTTGGGCGATTCTGAGCTTAATTTGGGATCACAACTTCAAAATGCGTTTTGTGGCCTTTAGAAGCGTTTTTCAGCGATTCTGAGCTTAATTTGGGATCACAACATTAAAATGCGTTTTCTGGCCTTTAGAAGCGTTTTTCAGCGATTCTGAGCTTAATTTGGGATCACAACTTTAAAATGCGTTTTCTGGCCTTTAGAAGCGTTTTTGGGCGATTCTGAGCTTAATTTGGGATCACAACTTTAAAATGCGTTTTCTGGCCTTTAGAAGCGTTTTTGGGCAATTCTGGGCTTAATTTGGGATCACAACTTTAAAATGCGTTTTCTGGCCTTTAGAAGCGTTTTTGGGCAATTCTGAGCTTAATTTGGGATCACAACATTAAAATGCGTTTTCTGGCCTTTAGAAGCGTTTTTGGGCGATTCTGAGCTTAATTTGGGATCACAACTTTAAAATGCGTTTTCTGGCCTTTAGAAGCGTTTTTCAGCGATTCTGAGCTTAATTTGGGATCACAACTTTAAAATGCGTTTTCTGGCCTTTAGAAGCGTTTTTGGGCAATTCTGAGCTTAATTTGGGATCGCAACTTTAAAATGCGTTTTCTGGCCTTTAGAAGCGTTTTTCAGCGATTCTGAGCTTAATTTGGGATCACAACTTTAAAATGCGTTTTCTGGCCTTCAGAAGCGTTTTTGGGCGATTCTGAGCTTAATTTGGGATCACAACTTTAAAATGCGTTTTCTGGCCTTTAGAAGCGTTTTTCAGCGATTCTGAGCTTAATTTGGGATCACAACTTTAAAATGCGTTTTCTGGCCTTTAGAAGCGTTTTTGGGCGATTCTGAGCTTAATTTGGGATCACAACTTTAAAATGCGTTTTCTGGCCTTTAGAAGCGTTTTTGGGCAATTCTGAGCTTAATTTGGGATCACAACTTTAAAATGCGTTTTCTGGCCTTTAGAAGCGTTTTTCAGCGATTCTGAGCTTAATTTGGGATCACAACTTTAAAATGCGTTTTCTGGCCTTTAGAAGCGTTTTTCAGCGATTCTGAGCTTAATTTGGGATCACAACTTTAAAATGCGTTTTCTGGCCTTTAGAAGCGTTTTTGGGCGATTCTGAGCTTAATTTGGGATCACAACTTTAAAATGCGTTTTCTGGCCTTTAGAAGCGTTTTTGGGCGATTCTGAGCTTAATTTGGGATCACAACATTAAAATGCGTTTTCTGGCCTTTAGAAGCGTTTTTCAGCTATTCTGAGCTTAATTTGGGATCACAACTTTAAAATGCGTTTTCTGGCCTTTAGAAGCGTTTTTGGGCGATTCTTAGCTTAATTTGGGATCACAACTTTAAAATGCGTTTTCTGGCCTTTAGAAGCGTTTTTCAGCGATTCTGAGCTTAATTTGGGATCACAACTTTAAGATGCGTTTTCTGGCCTTTAGAAGCGTTTTTGGGCAATTCTGAGCTTAATTTGGGATCACAACTTTAAAATGCGTTTTCTGGCCTTTAGAAGCGTTTTTGGGCGATTCTGAGCTTAATTTGGGATCACAACTTCAAAATGCGTTTTGTGGCCTTTAGAAGCGTTTTTCAGCGATTCTGAGCTTAATTTGGGATCACAACATTAAAATGCGTTTTCTGGCCTTTAGAAGCGTTTTTCAGCGATTCTGAGCTTAATTTGGGATCACAACTTTAAAATGCGTTTTCTGGCCTTTAGAAGCGTTTTTGGGCGATTCTGAGCTTAATTTGGGATCACAACTTTAAAATGCGTTTTCTGGCCTTTAGAAGCGTTTTTGGGCAATTCTGGGCTTAATTTGGGATCACAACTTTAAAATGCGTTTTCTGGCCTTTAGAAGCGTTTTTGGGCGATTCTGAGCTTAATTTGGGATCACAACTTTAAAATGCGTTTTCTGGCCTTTAGAAGCGTTTTTCAGCGATTCTGAGCTTAATTTGGGATCACAACTTTAAAATGCGTTTTCTGGCCTTCAGAAGCGTTTTTGGGCGATTCTGAGCTTAATTTGGGATCACAACTTTAAAATGCGTTTTCTGGCCTTTAGAAGCGTTTTTCAGCGATTCTGAGCTTAATTTGGGATCACAACTTTAAAATGCGTTTTCTGGCCTTTAGAAGCGTTTTTGGGCGATTCTGAGCTTAATTTGGGATCACAACTTTAAAATGCGTTTTCTGGCCTTTAGAAGCGTTTTTGGGCAATTCTGAGCTTAATTTGGGATCACAACTTTAAAATGCGTTTTCTGGCCTTTAGAAGCGTTTTTCAGCGATTCTGAGCTTAATTTGGGATCACAACTTTAAAATGCGTTTTCTGGCCTTTAGAAGCGTTTTTGGGCGATTCTGAGCTTAATTTGGGATCACAACTTTAAAATGCGTTTTCTGGCCTTTAGAAGCGTTTTTCAGCGATTCTGAGCTTAATTTGGGATCACAACTTTAAAATGCGTTTTCTGGCCTTTAGAAGCGTTTTTGGGCAATTCTGGGCTTAATTTGGGATCACAACTTTAAAATGCGTTTTCTGGCCTTTAGAAGCGTTTTTCAGCGATTCTGAGCTTAATTTGGGATCACAACTTTAAAATGCGTTTTCTGGCCTTTAGAAGCGTTTTTGGGCGATTCTGAGCTTAATTTGGGATCACAACTTTAAAATGCGTTTTCTGGCCTTTAGAAGCGTTTTTGGGCAATTCTGAGCTTAATTTGGGATCACAACTTTAAAATGCGTTTTCTGGCCTTTAGAAGCGTTTTTCAGCGATTCTGAGCTTAATTTGGGATCACAACTTTAAAATGCGTTTTCTGGCCTTTAGAAGCGTTTTTGGGCAATTCTGAGCTTAATTTGGGATCACAACTTTAAAATGCGTTTTCTGGCCTTTAGAAGCGTTTTTCAGCGATTCTGAGCTTAATTTGGGATCACAACTTTAAAATGCGTTTTCTGGCCTTTAGAAGCGTTTTTGGGCAATTCTGAGCTTAATTTGGGATCACAACTTTAAAATGCGTTTTCTGGCCTTTAGAAGCGTTTTTCAGCGATTCTGAGCTTAATTTGGGATCACAACTTTAAAATGCGTTTTCTGGCCTTCAGAAGCGTTTTTGGGCGATTCTGAGCTTAATTTGGGATCACAACTTTAAAATGCGTTTTCTGGCCTTTAGAAGCGTTTTTCAGCGATTCTGAGCTTAATTTGGGATCACAACTTTAAAATGCGTTTTCTGGCCTTTAGAAGCGTTTTTGGGCGATTCTGAGCTTAATTTGGGATCACAACTTTAAAATGCGTTTTCTGGCCTTTAGAAGCGTTTTTGGGCAATTCTGAGCTTAATTTGGGATCACAACATTAAAATGCGTTTTCTGGCCTTTAGAAGCGTTTTTCAGCGATTCTGAGCTTAATTTGGGATCACAACTTTAAAATGCGTTTTCTGGCCTTTAGAAGCGTTTTTGGGCGATTCTGAGCTTAATTTGGGATCACAACTTTAAAATGCGTTTTCTGGCCTTCGGAAGCGTTTTTCAGCGATTCTGAGCTTAATTTGGGATCACAACTTTAAAAGGCGTTTTCTGGCCTTTAGAAGCGTTTTTGGGCAATTCTGAGCTTAATTTGGGATCACAACTTTAAAATGCGTTTTCTGGCCTTTAGAAGCGTTTTTGGGCAATTCTGAGCTTAATTTGGGATCACAACATTAAAATGCGTTTTCTGGCCTTTAGAAGCGTTTTTCAGCGATTCTGAGCTTAATTTGGGATCACAACTTTAAAATGCGTTTTCTGGCCTTTAGAAGCGTTTTTGGGCAATTCTGAGCTTAATTTGGGATCACAACTTTAAAATGCGTTTTCTGGCCTTTAGAAGCGTTTTTGGGCAATTCTGAGCTTAATTTGGGATCACAACTTTAAAATGCGTTTTCTGGCCTTTAGAAGCGTTTTTGGGCAATTCTGAGCTTAATTTGGGATCACAACATTAAAATGCGTTTTCTGGCCTTTAGAAGCGTTTTTCAGCGATTCTGAGCTTAATTTGGGATCACAACTTTAAAATGCGTTTTCTGGCCTTTAGAAGCGTTTTTGGGCGATTCTGAGCTTAATTTGGGATCACAACTTTAAAATGCGTTTTCTGGCCTTTAGAAGCGTTTTTCAGCGATTCTGAGCTTAATTTGGGATCACAACATTAAAATGCGTTTTCTGGCCTTTAGAAGCGTTTTTCAGCTATTCTGAGCTTAATTTGGGATCACAACTTTAAAATGCGTTTTCTGGCCTTTAGAAGCGTTTTTGGGCGATTCTGAGCTTAATTTGGGATCACAACTTTAAAATGCGTTTTCTGGCCTTCAGAAGCGTTTTTCAGCGATTCTGAGCTTAATTTGGGATCACAACTTTAAAAGGCGTTTTCTGGCCTTTAGAAGCGTTTTTGGGCGATTCTGAGCTTAATTTGGGATCACAACTTTAAAATGCGTTTTCTGGCCTTCAGAAGCGTTTTTCAGCTATTCTGAGCTTAATTTGGGATCACAACTTTAAAAGGCGTTTTCTGGCCTTTAGAAGCGTTTTTGGGCGATTCTGAGCTTAATTTGGGATCACAACTTTAAAATGCGTTTTCTGGCCTTTAGAAGCGTTTTTGGGCAATTCTGAGCTTAATTTGGGATCACAACTTTAAAATGCGTTTTCTGGCCTTTAGAAGCGTTTTTGGGCAATTCTGAGCTTAATTTGGGATCACAACATTAAAATGCGTTTTCTGGCCTTTAGAAGCGTTTTTCAGCGATTCTGAGCTTAATTTGGGATCACAACTTTAAAATGCGTTTTCTGGCCTTCAGAAGCGTTTTTCAGCGATTCTGAGCTTAATTTGGGATCACAACATTAAAATGCGTTTTCTGGCCTTTAGAAGCGTTTTTCAGCTATTCTGAGCTTAATTTGGGATCACAACTTTAAAATGCGTTTTCTGGCCTTTAGAAGCGTTTTTGGGCAATTCTGAGCTTAATTTGGGATCACAACTTTAAAATGCGTTTTCTGGCCTTTAGAAGCGTTTTTCAGCGATTCTGAGCTTAATTTGGGATCACAACTTAAAAATGCGTTTTCTGGCCTTTAGAAGCGTTTTTGGGCAATTCTGAGCTTAATTTGGGATCACAACTTTAAAAGGCGTTTTCTGGCCTTTAGAAGCGTTTTTGGGCGATTCTGAGCTTAATTTGGGATCACAACTTTAAAATGCGTTTTCTGGCCTTTAGAAGCGTTTTTAGGCGATTCTGAGCTTAATTTGGGATCACAACTTAAAAATGCGTTTTCTGGCCTTTAAAAGCGTTTTTGGGCAATTCTGAGCTTAATTTGGGATCACAACTTTAAAATGCGTTTTCTGGCCTTTAGAAGCGTTTTTCAGCGATTCTGAGCTTAATTTGGGATCACAACTTTAAAATGCGTTTTCTGGCCTTTAGAAGCGTTTTTGGGCGATTCTGAGCTTAATTTGGGATCACAACTTTAAAATGCGTTTTCTGGCCTTTAGAAGCGTTTTTGGGCGATTCTGAGCTTAATTTGGGATCACAACATTAAAATGCGTTTTCTGGCCTTTAGAAGCGTTTTTGGGCAATTCTGAGCTTAATTTGGGATCACAACTTCAAAATGCGTTTTCTGGCCTTTAAAAGCGTTTTTGGGCAATTCTGAGCTTAATTTGGGATCACAACTTTAAAATGCGTTTTCTGGCCTTTAGAAGCGTTTTTGGGCGATTCTGAGCTTAATTTGGGATCACAACTTTAAAATGCGTTTTCTGGCCTTTAGAAGCTTTTTTCAGCGATTCTGAGCTTAATTTGGGATCACAACTTTAAAATGCGTTTTCTGGCCTTTAGAAGCGTTTTTGGGCGATTCTGAGCTTAATTTGGGATCACAACTTAAAAATGCGTTTTCTGGCCTTTAGAAGCGTTTTTGGGCAATTCTGAGCTTAATTTGGGATCACAACTTTAAAATGCGTTTTCTGGCCTTTAGAAGCGTTTTTCAGCGATTCTGAGCTTAATTTGGGATCACAACTTTAAAATGCGTTTTCTGGCCTTTAGAAGCGTTTTTGGGCGATTCTGAGCTTAATTTGGGATCACAACTTTAAAATGCGTTTTCTGGCCTTTAGAAGCGTTTTTGGGCAATTCTGGGCTTAATTTGGGATCACAACTTTAAAATGCGTTTTCTGGCCTTTAGAAGCGTTTTTGGGCAATTCTGAGCTTAATTTGGGATCACAACTTTAAAATGCGTTTTCTGGCCTTTAGAAGCGTTTTTCAGCGATTCTGAGCTTAATTTGGGATCACAACTTTAAAATGCGTTTTCTTGCCTTTAGAAGCGTTTTTGGGCGATTCTGAGCTTAATTTGGGATCACAACTTTAAAATGCGTTTTCTGGCCTTTAGAAGCGTTTTTCAGCGATTCTGAGCATAATTTGGGATCACAACTTTAAAATGCGTTTTCTGGCCTTTAGAAGCGTTTTTGGGCGATTCTTAGCTTAATTTGGGATCACAACTTTAAAATGCGTTTTCTGGCCTTTAGAAGCGTTTTTCAGCGATTCTGAGCTTAATTTGGGATCACAACTTTAAAATGCGTTTTCTGGCCTTTAGAAGCGTTTTTGGGCGATTCTGAGCTTAATTTGGGATCACAACTTTAAAATGCGTTTTCTGGCCTTTAGAAGCGTTTTTCAGCGATTCTGAGCTTAATTTGGGATCACAACTTTAAAATGCGTTTTCTGGCCTTCAGAAGCGTTTTTGGGCAATTCTGAGCTTAATTTGGGATCACAACTTTAAAATGCGTTTTCTGGCCTTTAGAAGCGTTTTTCAGCGATTCTGAGCATAATTTGGGATCACAACTTTAAAATGCGTTTTCTGGCCTTTAGAAGCGTTTTTGGGCGATTCTTAGCTTAATTTGGGATCACAACTTTAAAATGCGTTTTCTGGCCTTTAGAAGCGTTTTTCAGCGATTCTGAGCTTAATTTGGGATCACAACTTTAAAATGCGTTTTCTGGCCTTTAGAAGCGTTTTTGGGCAATTCTGAGCTTAATTTGGGATCACAACTTTAAAATGCGTTTTCTGGCCTTTAGAAGCGTTTTTGGGCGATTCTGAGCTTAATTTGGGATCACAACTTCAAAATGCGTTTTGTGGCCTTTAGAAGCGTTTTTCAGCGATTCTGAGCTTAATTTGGGATCACAACATTAAAATGCGTTTTCTGGCCTTTAGAAGCGTTTTTCAGCGATTCTGAGCTTAATTTGGGATCACAACTTTAAAATGCGTTTTCTGGCCTTTAGAAGCGTTTTTGGGCGATTCTGAGCTTAATTTGGGATCACAACTTTAAAATGCGTTTTCTGGCCTTTAGAAGCGTTTTTGGGCAATTCTGGGCTTAATTTGGGATCACAACTTTAAAATGCGTTTTCTGGCCTTTAGAAGCGTTTTTGGGCAATTCTGAGCTTAATTTGGGATCACAACATTAAAATGCGTTTTCTGGCCTTTAGAAGCGTTTTTGGGCGATTCTGAGCTTAATTTGGGATCACAACTTTAAAATGCGTTTTCTGGCCTTTAGAAGCGTTTTTGGGCAATTCTGAGCTTAATTTGGGATCACAACTTTAAAATGCGTTTTCTGGCCTTTAGAAGCGTTTTTGGGCGATTCTGAGCTTAATTTGGGATCACAACTTTAAAATGCGTTTTGTGGCCTTTAGAAGCGTTTTTGGGCAATTCTGAGCTTAATTTGGGATCACAACTTTAAAATGCGTTTTCTGGCCTTTAGAAGCGTTTTTCAGCGATTCTGAGCTTAATTTGGGATCACAACTTTAAAATGCGTTTTCTGGCCTTTAGAAGCGTTTTTGGGCGATTCTGAGCTTAATTTGGGATCACAACTTTAAAATGCGTTTTCTGGCCTTTAGAAGCGTTTTTGGGCAATTCTGGGCTTAATTTGGGATCACAACTTTAAAATGCGTTTTCTGGCCTTTAGAAGCGTTTTTGGGCAATTCTGAGCTTAATTTGGGATCACAACTTTAAAATGCGTTTTCTGGCCTTTAGAAGCGTTTTTCAGCGATTCTGAGCTTAATTTGGGATCACAACTTTAAAATGCGTTTTCTGGCCTTCAGAAGCGTTTTTGGGCGATTCTGAGCTTAATTTGGGATCACAACTTTAAAATGCGTTTTCTGGCCTTTAGAAGCGTTTTTCAGCGATTCTGAGCTTAATTTGGGATCACAACTTTAAAATGCGTTTTCTGGCCTTTAGAAGCGTTTTTGGGCGATTCTGAGCTTAATTTGGGATCACAACTTTAAAATGCGTTTTCTGGCCTTTAGAAGCGTTTTTGGGCAATTCTGAGCTTAATTTGGGATCACAACTTTAAAATGCGTTTTCTGGCCTTTAGAAGCGTTTTTCAGCGATTCTGAGCTTAATTTGGGATCACAACTTTAAAATGCGTTTTCTGGCCTTTAGAAGCGTTTTTGGGCAATTCTGGGCTTAATTTGGGATCACAACTTTAAAATGCGTTTTCTGGCCTTTAGAAGCGTTTTTCAGCGATTCTGAGCTTAATTTGGGATCACAACTTTAAAATGCGTTTTCTGGCCTTTAGAAGCGTTTTTGGGCGATTCTGAGCTTAATTTGGGATCACAACTTTAAAATGCGTTTTCTGGCCTTTAGAAGCGTTTTTGGGCGATTCTGAGCTTAATTTGGGATCACAACATTAAAATGCGTTTTCTGGCCTTTAGAAGCGTTTTTCAGCTATTCTGAGCTTAATTTGGGATCACAACTTTAAAATGCGTTTTCTGGCCTTTAGAAGCGTTTTTGGGCGATTCTTAGCTTAATTTGGGATCACAACTTTAAAATGCGTTTTCTGGCCTTTAGAAGCGTTTTTGGGCGATTCTGAGCTTAATTTGGGATCACAACTTTAAAATGCGTTTTCTGGCCTTTAGAAGCGTTTTTGGGCGATTCTGAGCTTAATTTGGGATCACAACATTAAAATGCGTTTTCTGGCCTTTAGAAGCGTTTTTGGGCAATTCTGGGCTTAATTTGGGATCACAACTTTAAAATGCGTTTTCTGGCCTTTAGAAGCGTTTTTGGGCAATTCTGGGCTTAATTTGGGATCACAACTTTAAAATGCGTTTTCTGGCCTTTAGAAGCGTTTTTGGGCAATTCTGAGCTTAATTTGGGATCACAACTTTAAAATGCGTTTTCTGGCCTTTAGAAGCGTTTTTCAGCGATTCTGAGCTTAATTTGGGATCACAACTTTAAAATGCGTTTTCTTGCCTTTAGAAGCGTTTTTGGGCGATTCTGAGCTTAATTTGGGATCACAACATTAAAATGCGTTTTCTGGCCTTTAGAAGCGTTTTTCAGCTATTCTGAGCTTAATTTGGGATCACAACTTTAAAATGCGTTTTCTGGCCTTTAGAAGCGTTTTTGGGCGATTCTTAGCTTAATTTGGGATCACAACTTTAAAATGCGTTTTCTGGCCTTTAGAAGCGTTTTTCAGCGATTCTGAGCTTAATTTGGGATCACAACTTTAAAATACGTTTTCTGGCCTTCAGAAGCGTTTTTGGGCAATTCTGAGCTTAATTTGGGATCACAACTTTAAAATGCGTTTTCTGGCCTTTAGAAGCGTTTTTCAGCGATTCTGAGCATAATTTGGGATCACAACTTTAAAATGCGTTTTCTGGCCTTTAGAAGCGTTTTTGGGCGATTCTTAGCTTAATTTGGGATCACAACTTTAAAATGCGTTTTCTGGCCTTTAGAAGCGTTTTTCAGCGATTCTGAGCTTAATTTGGGATCACAACTTTAAAATGCGTTTTCTGGCCTTTAGAAGCGTTTTTGGGCAATTCTGAGCTTAATTTGGGATCACAACTTTAAAATGCGTTTTCTGGCCTTTAGAAGCGTTTTTCAGCGATTCTGAGCTTAATTTGGGATCACAACATTAAAATGCGTTTTCTGGCCTTTAGAAGCGTTTTTCAGCGATTCTGAGCTTAATTTGGGATCACAACTTTAAAATGCGTTTTCTGGCCTTTAGAAGCGTTTTTGGGCGATTCTGAGCTTAATTTGGGATCACAACTTTAAAATGCGTTTTCTGGCCTTTAGAAGCGTTTTTGGGCGATTCTGAGCTTAATTTGGGATCACAACTTTAAAATGCGTTTTCTGGCCTTTAGAAGCGTTTTTGGGCGATTCTGAGCTTAATTTGGGATCACAACTTTAAAATGCGTTTTCTGGCCTTTAGAAGCGTTTTTCAGCGATTCTGAGCTTAATTTGGGATCACAACATTAAAATGCGTTTTCTGGCCTTTAGAAGCGTTTTTCAGCTATTCTGAGCTTAATTTGGGATCACAACTTTAAAATGCGTTTTCTGGCCTTTAGAAGCGTTTTTGGGCGATTCTGAGCTTAATTTGGGATCACAACTTTAAAATGCGTTTTCTGGCCTTCAGAAGCGTTTTTCAGCGATTCTGAGCTTAATTTGGGATCACAACTTTAAAAGGCGTTTTCTGGCCTTTAGAAGCGTTTTTGGGCGATTCTGAGCTTAATTTGGGATCACAACTTTAAAATGCGTTTTCTGGCCTTTAGAAGCGTTTTTGGGCAATTCTGAGCTTAATTTGGGATCACAACTTTAAAATGCGTTTTCTGGCCTTTAGAAGCGTTTTTGGGCAATTCTGAGCTTAATTTGGGATCACAACTTTAAAATGCGTTTTCTGGCCTTTAGAAGCGTTTTTCAGCGATTCTGAGCATAATTTGGGATCACAACTTTAAAATGCGTTTTCTGGCCTTTAGAAGCGTTTTTGGGCGATTCTTAGCTTAATTTGGGATCACAACTTTAAAATGCGTTTTCTGGCCTTTAGAAGCGTTTTTCAGCGATTCTGAGCTTAATTTGGGATCACAACTTTAAAATGCGTTTTCTGGCCTTTAGAAGCGTTTTTGGGCAATTCTGAGCTTAATTTGGGATCACAACTTTAAAATGCGTTTTCTGGCCTTTAGAAGCGTTTTTGGGCGATTCTGAGCTTAATTTGGGATCACAACTTTAAAATGCGTTTTCTGGCCTTTAGAAGCGTTTTTGGGCAATTCTGAGCTTAATTTGGGATCACAACTTTAAAATGCGTTTTCTGGCCTTTAGAAGCGTTTTTCAGCGATTCTGAGCTTAATTTGGGATCACAACTTTAAAATGCGTTTTCTGGCCTTCAGAAGCGTTTTTCAGCGATTCTGAGCTTAATTTGGGATCACAACATTAAAATGCGTTTTCTGGCCTTTAGAAGCGTTTTTCAGCTATTCTGAGCTTAATTTGGGATCACAACTTTAAAATGCGTTTTCTGGCCTTTAGAAGCGTTTTTGGGCAATTCTGAGCTTAATTTGGGATCACAACTTCAAAATGCGTTTTCTGGCCTTTAAAAGCGTTTTTGGGCAATTCTGAGCTTAATTTGGGATCACAACTTTAAAATGCGTTTTCTGGCCTTTAGAAGCGTTTTTGGGCGATTCTGAGCTTAATTTGGGATCACAACTTTAAAATGCGTTTTCTGGCCTTTAGAAGCTTTTTTCAGCGATTCTGAGCTTAATTTGGGATCACAACTTTAAAATGCGTTTTCTGGCCTTTAGAAGCGTTTTTGGGCGATTCTGAGCTTAATTTGGGATCACAACTTAAAAATGCGTTTTCTGGCCTTTAGAAGCGTTTTTGGGCAATTCTGAGCTTAATTTGGGATCACAACTTTAAAATGCGTTTTCTGGCCTTTAGAAGCGTTTTTCAGCGATTCTGAGCTTAATTTGGGATCACAACTTTAAAATGCGTTTTCTGGCCTTTAGAAGCGTTTTTGGGCGATTCTGAGCTTAATTTGGGATCACAACTTTAAAATGCGTTTTCTGGCCTTTAGAAGCGTTTTTGGGCAATTCTGGGCTTAATTTGGGATCACAACTTTAAAATGCGTTTTCTGGCCTTTAGAAGCGTTTTTGGGCGATTCTGAGCTTAATTTGGGATCACAACTTAAAAATGCGTTTTCTGGCCTTTAGAAGCGTTTTTGGGCAATTCTGAGCTTAATTTGGGATCACAACTTTAAAATGCGTTTTCTGGCCTTTAGAAGCGTTTTTCAGCGATTCTGAGCTTAATTTGGGATCACAACTTTAAAATGCGTTTTCTGGCCTTTAGAAGCGTTTTTGGGCAATTCTGAGCTTAATTTGGGATCACAACTTTAAAATGCGTTTTCTGGCCCTTAGAAGCGTTTTTGGGCAATTCTGGGCTTAATTTGGGATCACAACTTTAAAATGCGTTTTCTGGCCTTTAGAAGCGTTTTTGGGCGATTCTGAGCTTAATTTGGGATCACAACTTTAAAATGCGTTTTCTGGCCTTTAGAAGCGTTTTTCAGCGATTCTGAGCTTAATTTGGGATCACAACTTTAAAATGCGTTTTCTGGCCTTTAGAAGCGTTTTTGGGCGATTCTGAGCTTAATTTGGGATCACAACATTAAAATGCGTTTTCTGGCCTTTAGAAGCGTTTTTCAGCTATTCTGAGCTTAATTTGGGATCACAACTTTAAAATGCGTTTTCTGGCCTTTAGAAGCGTTTTTGGGCGATTCTGAGCTTAATTTGGGATCACAACTTTAAAATGCGTTTTCTGGCCTTCAGAAGCGTTTTTCAGCGATTCTGAGCTTAATTTGGGATCACAACTTTAAAATGCGTTTTCTGGCCTTTAGAAGCGTTTTTGGGCAATTCTGAGCTTAATTTGGGATCACAACTTTAAAATGCGTTTTCTGGCCTTTAGAAGCGTTTTTCAGCGATTCTGAACTTAATTTGGGATCACAACTTTAAAATGCGTTTTCTGGCCTTTAGAAGCGTTTTTGGGCAATTCTGAGCTTAATTTGGGATCACAACTTTAAAATGCGTTTTCTGGCCCTTAGAAGCGTTTTTGGGCAATTCTGGGCTTAATTTGGGATCACAACTTTAAAATGCGTTTTCTGGCCTTTAGAAGCGTTTTTGGGCGATTCTGAGCTTAATTTGGGATCACAACTTTAAAATGCGTTTTCTGGCCTTTAGAAGCGTTTTTCAGCGATTCTGAGCTTAATTTGGGATCACAACTTTAAAATGCGTTTTCTGGCCTTTAGAAGCGTTTTTGGGCGATTCTGAGCTTAATTTGGGATCACAACATTAAAATGCGTTTTCTGGCCTTTAGAAGCGTTTTTCAGCTATTCTGAGCTTAATTTGGGATCACAACTTTAAAATGCGTTTTCTGGCCTTTAGAAGCGTTTTTGGGCGATTCTGAGCTTAATTTGGGATCACAACTTTAAAATGCGTTTTCTGGCCTTCAGAAGCGTTTTTCAGCGATTCTGAGCTTAATTTGGGATCACAACTTTAAAATGCGTTTTCTGGCCTTCAGAAGCGTTTTTCAGCGATTCTGAGCTTAATTTGGGATCACAACTTTAAAATGCGTTTTCTGGCCTTTAGAAGCGTTTTTGGGCGATTCTGAGCTTAATTTGGGATCACAACATTAAAATGCGTTTTCTGGCCTTTAGAAGCGTTTTTCAGCTATTCTGAGCTTAATTTGGGATCACAACTTTAAAATGCGTTTTCTGGCCTTTAGAAGCGTTTTTCAGCTATTCTGAGCTTAATTTGGGATCACAACTTTAAAATGCGTTTTCTGGCCTTTAGAAGCGTTTTTGGGCGATTCTGAGCTTAATTTGGGATCACAACTTTAAAATGCGTTTTCTGGCCTTTAGAAGCGTTTTTCAGCGATTCTGAGCTTAATTTGGGATCACAACATTAAAATGCGTTTTCTGGCCTTTAGAAGCGTTTTTCAGCTATTCTGAGCTTAATTTGGGATCACAACTTTAAAATGCGTTTTCTGGCCTTTAGAAGCGTTTTTGGGCGATTCTGAGCTTAATTTGGGATCACAACTTTAAAATGCGTTTTCTGGCCTTCAGAAGCGTTTTTCAGCGATTCTGAGCTTAATTTGGGATCACAACTTTAAAAGGCGTTTTCTGGCCTTTAGAAGCGTTTTTGGGCGATTCTGAGCTTAATTTGGGATCACAACTTTAAAATGCGTTTTCTGGCCTTTAGAAGCGTTTTTGGGCAATTCTGAGCTTAATTTGGGATCACAACTTTAAAATGCGTTTTCTGGCCTTTAGAAGCGTTTTTGGGCAATTCTGAGCTTAATTTGGGATCACAACTTTAAAATGCGTTTTCTGGCCTTTAGAAGCGTTTTTCAGCGATTCTGAGCTTAATTTGGGATCACAACTTTAAAATGCGTTTTCTGGCCTTCAGAAGCGTTTTTCAGCGATTCTGAGCTTAATTTGGGATCACAACATTAAAATGCGTTTTCTGGCCTTTAGAAGCGTTTTTCAGCGATTCTGAGCTTAATTTGGGATCACAACATTAAAATGCGTTTTCTGGCCTTTAGAAGCGTTTTTCAGCTATTCTGAGCTTAATTTGGGATCACAACTTTAAAATGCGTTTTCTGGCCTTTAGAAGCGTTTTTGGGCGATTCTGAGCTTAATTTGGGATCACAACTTTAAAATGCGTTTTCTGGCCTTCAGAAGCGTTTTTCAGCTATTCTGAGCTTAATTTGGGATCACAACTTTAAAAGGCGTTTTCTGGCCTTTAGAAGCGTTTTTGGGCGATTCTGAGCTTAATTTGGGATCACAACTTTAAAATGCGTTTTCTGGCCTTTAGAAGCGTTTTTGGGCAATTCTGAGCTTAATTTGGGATCACAACTTTAAAATGCGTTTTCTGGCCTTTAGAAGCGTTTTTGGGCAATTCTGAGCTTAATTTGGGATCACAACATTAAAATGCGTTTTCTGGCCTTTAGAAGCGTTTTTCAGCGATTCTGAGCTTAATTTGGGATCACAACTTTAAAATGCGTTTTCTGGCCTTCAGAAGCGTTTTTCAGCGATTCTGAGCTTAATTTGGGATCACAACATTAAAATGCGTTTTCTGGCCTTTAGAAGCGTTTTTCAGCTATTCTGAGCTTAATTTGGGATCACAACTTTAAAATGCGTTTTCTGGCCTTTAGAAGCGTTTTTGGGCAATTCTGAGCTTAATTTGGGATCACAACTTTAAAAGGCGTTTTCTGGCCTTTAGAAGCGTTTTTCAGCGATTCTGAGCTTAATTTGGGATCACAACTTTAAAATGCGTTTTCTGGCCTTTAGAAGCGTTTTTGGGCGATTCTGAGCTTAATTTGGGATCACAACTTAAAAATGCGTTTTCTGGCCTTTAGAAGCGTTTTTGGGCAATTCTGAGCTTAATTTGGGATCACAACTTTAAAATGCGTTTTCTGGCCTTTAGAAGCGTTTTTCAGCGATTCTGAGCTTAATTTGGGATCACAACTTTAAAATGCGTTTTCTGGCCTTTAGAAGCATTTTTCAGCGATTCTGAGCTTAATTTGGGAACACAACTTTAAAATGCGTTTTCTGGCCTTTAGAAGCGTTTTTGGGCGATTCTGAGCTTAATTTGGGATCACAACTTTAAAATGCGTTTTCTGGCCTTTAGAAGCGTTTTTGGGCGATTCTGAGCTTAATTTGGGATCACAACATTAAAATGCGTTTTCTGGCCTTTAGAAGCGTTTTTGGGCAATTCTGAGCTTAATTTGGGATCACAACTTCAAAATGCGTTTTCTGGCCTTTAAAAGCGTTTTTGGGCAATTCTGAGCTTAATTTGGGATCACAACTTTAAAATGCGTTTTCTGGCCTTTAGAAGCGTTTTTGGGCGATTCTGAGCTTAATTTGGGATCACAACTTTAAAATGCGTTTTCTGGCCTTTAGAAGCTTTTTTCAGCGATTCTGAGCTTAATTTGGGATCACAACTTTAAAATGCGTTTTCTGGCCTTTAGAAGCGTTTTTGGGCGATTCTGAGCTTAATTTGGGATCACAACTTAAAAATGCGTTTTCTGGCCTTTAGAAGCGTTTTTGGGCAATTCTGAGCTTAATTTGGGATCACAACTTTAAAATGCGTTTTCTGGCCTTTAGAAGCGTTTTTCAGCGATTCTGAGCTTAATTTGGGATCACAACTTTAAAATGCGTTTTCTGGCCTTTAGAAGCGTTTTTGGGCGATTCTGAGCTTAATTTGGGATCACAACTTTAAAATGCGTTTTCTGGCCTTTAGAAGCGTTTTTGGGCAATTCTGGGCTTAATTTGGGATCACAACTTTAAAATGCGTTTTCTGGCCTTTAGAAGCGTTTTTGGGCAATTCTGAGCTTAATTTGGGATCACAACTTTAAAATGCGTTTTCTGGCCTTTAGAAGCGTTTTTCAGCGATTCTGAGCTTAATTTGGGATCACAACTTTAAAATGCGTTTTCTTGCCTTTAGAAGCGTTTTTGGGCGATTCTGAGCTTAATTTGGGATCACAACATTAAAATGCGTTTTCTGGCCTTTAGAAGCGTTTTTCAGCTATTCTGAGCTTAATTTGGGATCACAACTTTAAAATGCGTTTTCTGGCCTTTAGAAGCGTTTTTGGGCGATTCTTAGCTTAATTTGGGATCACAACTTTAAAATGCGTTTTCTGGCCTTTAGAAGCGTTTTTCAGCGATTCTGAGCTTAATTTGGGATCACAACTTTAAAATGCGTTTTCTGGCCTTCAGAAGCGTTTTTGGGCAATTCTGAGCTTAATTTGGGATCACAACTTTAAAATGCGTTTTCTGGCCTTTAGAAGCGTTTTTCAGCGATTCTGAGCATAATTTGGGATCACAACTTTAAAATGCGTTTTCTGGCCTTTAGAAGCGTTTTTGGGCGATTCTTAGCTTAATTTGGGATCACAACTTTAAAATGCGTTTTCTGGCCTTTAGAAGCGTTTTTCAGCGATTCTGAGCATAATTTGGGATCACAACTTTAAAATGCGTTTTCTGGCCTTTAGAAGCGTTTTTCAGCGATTCTGAGCATAATTTGGGATCACAACTTTAAAATGCGTTTTCTGGCCTTTAGAAGCGTTTTTGGGCAATTCTGAGCTTAATTTGGGATCACAACTTTAAAATGCGTTTTCTGGCCTTTAGAAGCGTTTTTGGGCGATTCTGAGCTTAATTTGGGATCACAACTTCAAAATGCGTTTTGTGGCCTTTAGAAGCGTTTTTCAGCGATTCTGAGCTTAATTTGGGATCACAACTTTAAAATGCGTTTTCTGGCCTTTAGAAGCGTTTTTGGGCGATTCTGAGCTTAATTTGGGATCACAACTTCAAAATGCGTTTTCTGGCCTTTAGAAGCGTTTTTCAGCGATTCTGAGCTTAATTTGGGATCACAACTTTAAAATGCGTTTTCTGGCCTTTAGAAGCGTTTTTCAGCGATTCTGAGCTTAATTTGGGATCACAACTTCAAAATGCGTTTTCTGGCCTTTAGAAGCGTTTTTCAGCGATTCTGAGCTTAATTTGGAATCACAACTTTAAAATGCGTTTTCTGGCCTTTAGAAGCGTTTTTGGGCGATTCTGAGCTTAATTTGGAATCACAACTTTAAAATGCGTTTTCTGGCCTTTAGAAGCGTTTTTGGGCGATTCTGAGCTTAATTTGGGATCACAACTTTAAAATGCGTTTTCTGGCCTTTAGAAGCGTTTTTCAGCGATTCTGAGCTTAATTTGGAATCACAACTTTAAAATGCGTTTTCTGGCCTTTAGAAGCGTTTTTGGGCGATTCTGAGCTTAATTTGGAATCACAACTTTAAAATGCGTTTTCTGGCCTTTAGAAGCGTTTTTCAGCGATTCTGAGCTTTATTTGGGATCACAACTTTAAAATGCGTTTTCTGGCCTTTAGAAGCGTTTTTGGGCGATTCTGAGCTTAATTTGGGATCACAACTTTAAAATGCGTTTTCTGGCCTTTAGAAGCGTTTTTGGGCGATTCTGAGCTTAATTTGGGATCACAACTTTAAAATGCGTTTTCTGGCCTTTAGAAGCGTTTTTCAGCGATTCTGAGCTTAATTTGGGATCACAACTTTAAAATGCGTTTTCTGGCCTTTAGAAGCGTTTTTCAGCGATTCTGAGCTTAATTTGGGATCACAACTTTAAAATGCGTTTTCTGGCCTTTAGAAGCGTTTTTCAGCGATTCTGAGCTTAATTTGGGATCACAACTTTAAAATGCGTTTTCTGACCTTTAGAAGCGTTTTTCAGCGATTCTGAGCTGAATTTGGGATCACAACTTTAAAATGCGTTTTCTGGCCTTTAGAAGCGTTTTTCAGCGATTCTGAGCTTTATTTGGGATCACAACTTTAAAATGCGTTTTCTGGCCTTTAGAAGCGTTTTTGGGCGATTCTGAGCTTAATTTGGGATCACAACTTCAAAATGCGTTTTCTGGCCTTTAGAAGCGTTTTTCAGCGATTCTGAGCTTAATTTGGGATCACAACTTTAAAATGCGTTTTCTGGCCTTTAGAAGCGTTTTTGGGCGATTCTGAGCTTAATTTGGGATCACAACTTTAAAATGCGTTTTCTGGCCTTTAGAAGCGTTTTTCAGCGATTCTGAGCTTAATTTGGAATCACAACTTTAAAATGCGTTTTCTGGCCTTTAGAAGCGTTTTTGGGCGATTCTGAGCTTAATTTGGAATCACAACTTTAAAATGCGTTTTCTGGCCTTTAGAAGCGTTTTTGGGCGATTCTGAGCTTAATTTGGGATCACAACTTTAAAATGCGTTTTCTGGCCTTTAGAAGCGTTTTTGGGCGATTCTGAGCTTAATTTGGGATCACAACTTTAAAATGCGTTTTCTGGCCTTTAGAAGCGTTTTTCAGCGATTCTGAGCTTAATTTGGGATCACAACTTTAAAATGCGTTTTCTGGCCTTTAGAAGCGTTTTTGGGCGATTCTGAGCTTAATTTGGGATCACAACTTCAAAATGCGTTTTCTGGCCTTTAGAAGCGTTTTTCAGCGATTCTGAGCTTAATTTGGGATCACAACTTTAAAATGCGTTTTCTGGCCTTTAGAAGCGTTTTTCAGCGATTCTGAGCTTAATTTGGGACCACAACTTCAAAATGCGTTTTCTGGCCTTTAGAAGCGTTTTTCAGCGATTCTGAGCTTAATTTGGAATCACAACTTTAAAATGCGTTTTCTGGCCTTTAGAAGCGTTTTTGGGCGATTCTGAGCTTAATTTGGAATCACAACTTTAAAATGCGTTTTCTGGCCTTTAGAAGCGTTTTTGGGCGATTCTGAGCTTAATTTGGGATCACAACTTTAAAATGCGTTTTCTGGCCTTTAGAAGCGTTTTTCAGCGATTCTGAGCTTAATTTGGGATCACAACTTTAAAATGGGATTTCTGGCCTTTAGAAGCGTTTTTAGGCGATTCTGAGCTTAATTTGGGATCACAACTTTAAAATGCGTTTTCTGGCCTTTAGAAGCGTTTTTGGGCGATTCTGAGCTTTATTTGGGATCACAACTTTAAAATGCGTTTTCTGGCCTTTAGAAGCGTTTTTCAGCGATTCTGAGCTTATTTGGGATCACAACTTTAAAATGCGTTTTCTGGCCTTTAGAAGCGTTTTTGGGCGATTCTGAGCTTTATTTGGGATCACAACTTTAAAATGCGTTTTCTGGCCTTTAGAAGCGTTTTTGGGCGATTCTGAGCTTAATTTGGGATCACAACTTTAAAATGCGATTTCTGGCCTTTAGAAGCGTTTTTAGGCGATTCTGAGCTTAATTTGGGATCACAACTTTAAAATGCGATTTCTGGCCTTTAGAAGCGTTTTTAGGCGATTCTGAGCTTAAATTGGGATCACAACTTTAAAATGCGTTTTCTGGCCTTTAGAAGCGTTTTTCAGCGATTCTGAGCTTAATTTGGGATCACAACTTTAAAATGGGATTTCTGGCCTTTAGAAGCGTTTTTAGGCGATTCTGAGCTTAATTTGGGATCACAACTTTAAAATGCGTTTTCTGGCCTTTAGAAGCGTTTTTGGGCGATTCTGAGCTTAATTTGGGATCACAACTTTAAAATGCGTTTTCTGGCCTTTAGAAGCGTTTTTCAGCGATTCTGAGCTTAATTTGGGATCACAACATTAAAATGCGTTTTCTGGCCTTTAGAAGCGTTTTTGGGCGATTCTGAGCTTAATTTGGGATCACAACTTTAAAATGCGTTTTCTGGCCTTTAGAAGCGTTTTTGGGCGATTCTGAGCTTAATTTGGGATCACAACTTTAAAATGCGTTTTCTGGCCTTTAGAAGCGTTTTTGGGCGATTCTGAGCTTAATTTGGGATCACAACTTTAAAATGCGTTTTCTGGCCTTTAGAAGCGTTTTTAGGCGATTCTGAGCTTAATTTGGGATCACAACTTTAAAATGGGATTTCTGGCCTTTAGAAGCGTTTTTAGGCGATTCTGAGCTTAATTTGGGATCACAACTTTAAAATGCGTTTTCTGGCCTTTAGAAGCGTTTTTGGGCGATTCTGAGCTTAATTTGGGATCACAACTTTAAAATGCGTTTTCTGGCCTTTAGAAGCGTTTTTCAGCGATTCTGAGCTTAATTTGGGATCACAACATTAAAATGCGTTTTCTGGCCTTTAGAAGCGTTTTTGGGCGATTCTGAGCTTAATTTGGGATCACAACTTTAAAATGCGTTTTCTGGCCTTTAGAAGCGTTTTTGGGCGATTCTGAGCTTAATTTGGGATCACAACTTTAAAATGCGTTTTCTGGCCTTTAGAAGCGTTTTTGGGCGATTCTGAGCTTAATTTGGGATCACAACTTTAAAATGCGTTTTCTGGCCTTTAGAAGCGTTTTTAGGCGATTCTGAGCTTAATTTGGGATCACAACTTTAAAATGCGTTTTCTGGCCTTTAGAAGCGTTTTTCAGCGATTCTGAGCTTAATTTGGGATCACAACTTTAAAATGCGATTTCTGGCCTTTAGAAGCGTTTTTAGGCGATTCTGAGCTTAATTTGGGATCACAACTTTAAAATGCGTTTTCTGGCCTTTAGAAGCGTTTTTCAGCGATTCTGAGCTTTATTTGGGATCACAACTTTAAAATGCGTTTTCTGGCCCTTAGAAGCGTTTTTCAGCGATTCTGAGCTTAATTTGGGATCACAACTTTAAAATGCGTTTTCTGGCCTTTAGAAGCGTTTTTCAGCGATTCTGAGCTTAATTTGGGATCACAACTTTAAAATGCGTTTTCTGGCCTTTAGAAGCGTTTTTCAGAGATAGGCGATTCTAAGCTTAATTTGGGATCACAACTTTAAAATGCGATTTCTGGCCTTTAGAAGCGTTTTTAGGCGATTCTGGGCTTAATTTGGGATCACAACTTTAAAATGCGTTTTCTGGCCTTTAGAAGCGTTTTTCAGCGATTCTGAGCTTAATTTGGGATCACAACTTTAAAATGCGTTTTCTGGCCTTTAGAAGCGTTTTTCAGCGATTCTGAGCTTTATTTGGGATCACAACTTTAAAATGCGATTTCTGGCCTTTAGAAGCGTTTTTAGGCGATTCTGAGCTTAATTTGGGATCACAACTTTAAAATGCGTTTTCTGGCCTTTAGAAGCGTTTTTCAGCGATTCTGAGCTTTATTTGGGATCACAACTTTAAAATGCGTTTTCTGGCCTTTAGAAGCGTTTTTAGGCGATTCTGAGCTTAATTTGGGATCACAACTTTAAAATGCGATTTCTGGCCTTTAGAAGCGTTTTTAGGCGATTCTGAGCTTAATTTGGGATCACAACTTTAAAATGCGTTTTCTGGCCTTTAGAAGCGTTTTTCAGCGATTCTGAGCTTAATTTGGGATCACAACTTTAAAATGCGTTTTCTGGCCTTTAGAAGCGTTTTTAGGCGATTCTGAGCTTAATTTGGGATCACAACTTTAAAATGCGATTTCTGGCCTTTAGAAGCGTTTTAGGCGATTCTGAGCTTAATTTGGGATCACAACTTTAAAATGCGTTTTCTGGCCTTTAGAAGCGTTTTTCAGCGATTCTGAGCTTAATTTGGGATCACAACTTTAAAATGCGTTTTCTGGCCTTTAGAAGCGTTTTTCAGCGATTCTGAGCTTAATTTGGGATCACAACTTTAAAATGCGTTTTCTGGCCTTTAGAAGCGTTTTTCAGAGATTCTGAGCTTAATTTGGGATCACAACTTTAAAATGCGTTTTCTGGCCTTTAGAAGCGTTTTTCAGCGATTCTGAGCTTAATTTGGGATCACAACTTTAAAATGCGTTTTCTGGCCTTTAGAAGCGTTTTTCAGCGATTCTGAGCTTAATTTGGGATCACAACTTTAAAATGCGTTTTCTGGCCTTTAGAAGCGTTTTTGGGCGATTCTGAGCTTAATTTGGGATCACAACTTTAAAATGCGTTTTCTGGCCTTTAGAAGCGTTTTTAGGCGATTCTGAGCTTAATTTGGGATCACAACTTTAAAATGCGATTTCTGGCCTCTAGAAGCGTTTTTAGGCGATTCTGAGCTTAATTTGGGATCACAACTTTAAAATGGGATTTCTGGCCTTTAGAAGCGTTTTTAGGCGATTCTGAGCTTAATTTGGGATCACAACTTTAAAATGCGATTTCTGGCCTTTAGAAGCGTTTTTAGGCGATTCTGAGCTTAATTTGGGATCACAACTTTAAAATGCGTTTTCTGGCCTTTAGAAGCGTTTTTAGGCGATTCTGAGCTTAATTTGGGATCACAACTTTAAAATGCGTTTTCTGGCCTTTAGAAGCGTTTTTCAGCGATTCTGAGCTTAATTTGGGATCACAACTTTAAAATGCGTTTTCTGGCCTTTAGAAGCGTTTTTCAGCGATTCTGAGCTTAATTTGGGATCACAACTTTAAAATGCGTTTTCTGGCCTTTAGAAGCGTTTTTGGGCGATTCTGAGCTTAATTTGGGATCACAACTTTAAAATGCGTTTTCTGGCCTTTAGAAGCGTTTTTAGGCGATTCTGAGCTTAATTTGGGATCACAACTTTAAAATGCGATTTCTGGCCTCTAGAAGCGTTTTTAGGCGATTCTGAGCTTAATTTGGGATCACAACTTTAAAATGGGATTTCTGGCCTTTAGAAGCGTTTTTAGGCGATTCTGAGCTTAATTTGGGATCACAACTTTAAAATGCGATTTCTGGCCTTTAGAAGCGTTTTTAGGCGATTCTGAGCTTAATTTGGGATCACAACTTTAAAATGCGTTTTCTGGCCTTTAGAAGCGTTTTTCAGCGATTCTGAGCTTATTTGGGATCACAACTTTAAAATGCGTTTTCTGGCCTTTAGAAGCGTTTTTGGGCGATTCTGAGCTTAATTTGGGATCACAACTTTAAAATGCGTTTTCTGGCCTTTAGAAGCGTTTTTCAGCGATTCTGAGCTTATTTGGGATCACAACTTTAAAATGCGTTTTCTGGCCTTTAGAAGCGTTTTTCAGCGATTCTGAGCTTAATTTGGGATCACAACTTTAAAATGCGTTTTCTGGCCTTTAGAAGCGTTTTTAGGCGATTCTGAGCTTAATTTGGGATCACAACTTTAAAATGCGTTTTCTGGCCTTTAGAAGCGTTTTTCAGCGATTCTGAGCTTAATTTGGGATCACAACTTTAAAATGCGTTTTCTGGCCTTTAGAAGCGTTTTTCAGAGATAGGCGATTCTGAGCTTAATTTGGGATCACAACTTTAAAATGCGTTTTCTGGCCTTTAGAAGCGTTTTTCAGCGATTCTGAGCTTAATTTGGGATCACAACTTTAAAATGCGTTTTCTGGCCTTTAGAAGCGTTTTTCAGCGATTCTGAGCTTTATTTGGGATCACAACTTTAAAATGCGATTTCTGGCCTTTAGAAGCGTTTTAGGCGATTCTGAGCTTAATTTGGGATCACAACTTTAAAATGCGTTTTCTGGCCTTTAGAAGCGTTTTTCAGCGATTCTGAGCTTAATTTGGGATCACAACTTTAAAATGCGATTTCTGGCCTTTAGAAGCGTTTTTAGGCGATTCTGAGCTTAATTTGGGATCACAACTTTAAAATGCGTTTTCTGGCCTTTAGAAGCGTTTTTCAGCGATTCTGAGCTTAATTTGGGATCACAACTTTAAAATGCGATTTCTGGCCTTTAGAAGCGTTTTTGGGCGATTCTGAGCTTAATTTGGGATCACAACTTTAAAATGCGTTTTCTGGTCTTTAGAAGCGTTTTTCAGCGATTCTGAGCTTAATTTGGGATCACAACTTTAAAATGCGATTTCTGGCCTTTAGAAGCGTTTTTAGGCGATTCTGAGCTTAATTTGGGATCACAACTTTAAAATGCGTTTTCTGGCCTTTAGAAGCGTTTTTCAGCGATTCTGGGCTTAATTTGGGATCACAACTTTAAAATGCGTTTTCTGGCCTTAAGAAGCGTTTTTAGGCGATTCTGAGCTTAATTTGGGATCACAACTTTAAAATGCGTTTTCTGGCCTTAAGAAGCGTTTTTAGGCGATTCTGAGCTTAATTTGGGATCACAACTTTAAAATGCGTTTTCTGGCCTTTAGAAGCGTTTTTCAGAGATTCTGAGCTTAATTTGGGATCACAACTTTAAAATGCGTTTTCTGGCCTTTAGAAGCGTTTTTGGGCGATTCTGAGCTTAATTTGGGATCACAACTTTAAAATGCGATTTCTGGCCTTTAGAAGCGTTTTTAGGCGATTCTGAGCTTAATTTGGGATCACAACTTTAAAATGCGTTTTCTGGCCTTTAGAAGCGTTTTTCAGCGATTCTGAGCTTAATTTGGGATCACAACTTTAAAATGCGTTTTCTGGCCTTTAGAAGCGTTTTTCAGCGATTCTGAGCTTAATTTGGGATCACAACTTTAAAATGCGATTTCTGGCCTTTAGAAGCGTTTTTGGGCGATTCTGAGCTTAATTTGGGATCACAACTTTAAAATGCGATTTCTGGCCTTTAGAAGCGTTTTTAGGCGATTCTGAGCTTAATTTGGGATCACAACTTTAAAATGCGTTTTCTGGCCTTTAGAAGCGTTTTTCAGCGATTCTGAGCTTAATTTGGGATCACAACTTTAAAATGCGTTTTCTGGCCTTTAGAAGCGTTTTTAGGCGATTCTGAGCTTAATTTGGGATCACAACTTTAAAATGCGTTTTCTGGCCTTTAGAAGCGTTTTTCAGCGATTCTGAGCTTAATTTGGGATCACAACTTTAAAATGCGTTTTCTGGCCTTTAGAAGCGTTTTTAGGCGATTCTGAGCTTAATTTGGGATCACAACTTTAAAATGTGATTTCTGGCCTTTAGAAGCGTTTTTAGGCGATTCTGAGCTTAATTTGGGATCACAACTTTAAAATGCGTTTTCTGGCCTTTAGAAGCGTTTTTCAGCGATTCTGAGCTTAATTTGGGATCACAACTTTAAAATGCGTTTTCTGGCCTTTAGAAGCGTTTTAGGCGATTCTGAGCTTAATTTGGGATCACAACTTTAAAATGCGATTTCTGGCCTTTAGAAGCGTTTTTAGGCGATTCTGAGCTTAATTTGGGATCACAACTTTAAAATGCGTTTTCTGGCCTTTAGAAGCGTTTTTCAGCGATTCTGAGCTTATTTGGGATCACAACTTTAAAATGCGTTTTCTGGCCTTTAGAAGCGTTTTTGGGCGATTCTGAGCTTAATTTGGGATCACAACTTTAAAATGCGTTTTCTGGCCTTTAGAAGCGTTTTTGGGCGATTCTGAGCTTAATTTGGGATCACAACTTTAAAATGCGATTTCTGGCCTTTAGAAGCGTTTTTCAGCGATTCTGAGCTTAATTTGGGATCACAACTTTAAAATGCGTTTTCTGGCCTTTAGAAGCGTTTTTCAGCGATTCTGAGCTTAATTTGGGATCACAACTTTAAAATGCGATTTCTGGCCTTTAGAAGCGTTTTTCAGCGATTCTGAGCTTAATTTGGGATCACAACTTTAAAATGCGTTTTCTGGCCTTTAGAAGCGTTTTTCAGCGATTCTGAGCTTAATTTGGGATCACAACTTTAAAATGCGTTTTCTGGCCTTTAGAAGCGTTTTTCAGAGATTCTGAGCTTAATTTGGGATCACAACTTTAAAATGCGTTTTCTGGCCTTTAGAAGCGTTTTTGGGCGATTCTGAGCTTAATTTGGGATCACAACTTTAAAATGCGTTTTCTGGCCTTTAGAAGCGTTTTTAGGCGATTCTGAGCTTAATTTGGGATCACAACTTTAAAATGCGTTTTCTGGCCTTTAGAAGCGTTTTTCAGCGATTCTGAGCTTAATTTGGGATCACAACTTTAAAATGCGTTTTCTGGCCTTTAGAAGCGTTTTTCAGCGATTCTGAGCTTAATTTGGGATCACAATTTTAAAATGCGATTTCTGGCCTTTAGAAGCGTTTTTAGGCGATTCTGAGCTTAATTTGGGATCACAACTTTAAAATGCGTTTTCTGGCCTTTAGAAGCGTTTTTCAGCGATTCTGAGCTTAATTTGGGATCACAACTTTAAAATGCGTTTTCTGGCCTTTAGAAGCGTTTTTCAGCGATTCTGAGCTTAATTTGGGATCACAACTTTAAAATGCGTTTTCTGGCCTTTAGAAGCGTTTTTAGGCGATTCTGAGCTTAATTTGGGATCACAACTTTAAAATGCGTTTTCTGGCCTTTAGAAGCGTTTTTCAGAGATTCTGAGCTTAATTTGGGATCACAACTTTAAAATGCGTTTTCTGGCCTTTAGAAGCGTTTTTGGGCGATTCTGAGCTTAATTTGGGATCACAACTTTAAAATGCGATTTCTGGCCTTTAGAAGCGTTTTTAGGCGATTCTGAGCTTAATTTGGGATCACAACTTTAAAATGCGTTTTCTGGCCTTTAGAAGCGTTTTTCAGCGATTCTGAGCTTATTTGGGATCACAACTTTAAAATGCGTTTTCTGGCCTTTAGAAGCGTTTTTGGGCGATTCTGAGCTTAATTTGGGATCACAACTTTAAAATGCGTTTTCTGGCCTTTAGAAGCGTTTTTGGGCGATTCTGAGCTTAATTTGGGATCACAACTTTAAAATGCGATTTCTGGCCTTTAGAAGCGTTTTTCAGCGATTCTGAGCTTAATTTGGGATCACAACTTTAAAATGCGATTTCTGGCCTTTAGAAGCGTTTTTAGGCGATTCTGAGCTTAATTTTGGGATCACAACTTTAAAATGCGATTTCTGGCCTTTAGAAGCGTTTTTAGGCGATTCTGAGCTTAATTTGGGATCACAACTTTAAAATGCGTTTTCTGGCCTTTAGAAGCGTTTTTGGGCGATTCTGAGCTTAATTTGGGATCACAACTTTAAAATGCGTTTTCTGGCCTTTAGAAGCGTTTTTCAGCGATTCTGAGCTTAATTTGGGATCACAACTTTAAAATGCGTTTTCTGGCCTTTAGAAGCGTTTTCAGCGATTCTGAGCTTAATTTGGGATCACAACTTTAAAATGCGTTTTCTGGCCTTTAGAAGCGTTTTTCAGCGATTCTGAGCTTAATTTGGGATCACAACTTTAAAATGCGTTTTCTGGCCTTTAGAAGCGTTTTTCAGCGATTCTGAGCTTTATTTGGGATCACAACTTTAAAATGCGTTTTCTGGCCTTTAGAAGCGTTTTTCAGCGATTCTGAGCTTAATTTGGGATCACAACTTTAAAATGCGTTTTCTGGCCTTTAGAAGCGTTTTTCAGCGATTCTGAGCTTAATTTGGGATCACAACTTTAAAATGCGTTTTCTGGCCTTTAGAAGCGTTTTTCAGCGATTCTGAGCTTAATTTGGGATCACAACTTTAAAATGCGATTTCTGGCCTTTAGAAGCGTTTTTGGGCGATTCTGAGCTTAATTTGGGATCACAACTTTAAAATGCGTTTTCTGGTCTTTAGAAGCGTTTTTCAGCGATTCTGAGCTTAATTTGGGATCACAACTTTAAAATGCGATTTCTGGCCTTTAGAAGCGTTTTTAGGCGATTCTGAGCTTAATTTGGGATCACAACTTTAAAATGCGTTTTCTGGCCTTTAGAAGCGTTTTTCAGCGATTCTGAGCTTAATTTGGGATCACAACTTTAAAATGCGTTTTCTGGCCTTAAGAAGCGTTTTTAGGCGATTCTGAGCTTAATTTGGGATCACAACTTTAAAATGCGTTTTCTGGCCTTTAGAAGCGTTTTTAGGCGATTCTGAGCTTAATTTGGGATCACAACTTTAAAATGCGTTTTCTGGCCTTTAGAAGCGTTTTTCAGAGATTCTGAGCTTAATTTGGGATCACAACTTTAAAATGCGTTTTCTGGCCTTTAGAAGCGTTTTTGGGCGATTCTGAGCTTAATTTGGGATCACAACTTTAAAATGCGATTTCTGGCCTTTAGAAGCGTTTTTAGGCGATTCTGAGCTTAATTTGGGATCACAACTTTAAAATGCGTTTTCTGGCCTTTAGAAGCGTTTTTCAGCGATTCTGAGCTTAATTTGGGATCACAACTTTAAAATGCGATTTCTGGCCTTTAGAAGCGTTTTAGGCGATTCTGAGCTTAATTTGGGATCACAACTTTAAAATGCGTTTTCTGGCCTTTAGAAGCGTTTTTCAGCGATTCTGAGCTTAATTTGGGATCACAACTTTAAAATGCGTTTTCTGGCCTTTAGAAGCGTTTTTCAGAGATTCTGAGCTTAATTTGGGATCACAACTTTAAAATGCGTTTTCTGGCCTTTAGAAGCGTTTTTAGGCGATTCTGAGCTTAATTTGGGATCACAACTTTAAAATGCGTTTTCTGGCCTTTAGAAGCGTTTTTCAGCGATTCTGAGCTTAATTTGGGATCACAACTTTAAAATGCGTTTTCTGGCCTTTAGAAGCGTTTTAGGCGATTCTGAGCTTAATTTGGGATCACAACTTTAAAATGCGATTTCTGGCCTTTAGAAGCGTTTTTAGGCGATTCTGAGCTTAATTTGGGATCACAACTTTAAAATGCGTTTTCTGGCCTTTAGAAGCGTTTTTCAGCGATTCTGAGCTTAATTTGGGATCACAACTTTAAAATGCGTTTTCTGGCTTTTAGAAGCGTTTTTGGGCGATTCTGAGCTTAATTTGGGATCACAACTTTAAAATGCGATTTCTGGCCTTTAGAAGCGTTTTTCAGCGATTCTGAGCTTAATTTGGGATCACAACTTTAAAATGCGTTTTCTGGCCTTTAGAAGCGTTTTTCAGCGATTCTGAGCTTTATTTGGGATCACAACTTTAAAATGCGTTTTCTGGCCTTTAGAAGCGTTTTTCAGCGATTCTGAGCTTAATTTGGGATCACAACTTTAAAATGCGTTTTCTGGCCTTTAGAAGCGTTTTTCAGCGATTCTGAGCTTAATTTGGGATCACAACTTTAAAATGCGTTTTCTGGCCTTTAGAAGCGTTTTTCAGCGATTCTGAGCTTAATTTGGGATCACAACTTTAAAATGCGTTTTCTGGCCTTTAGAAGCGTTTTTCAGCGATTCTGAGCTTAATTTGGGATCACAACTTTAAAATGCGATTTCTGGCCTTTAGAAGCGTTTTAGGCGATTCTGAGCTTAATTTGGGATCACAACTTTAAAATGCGTTTTCTGGCCTTTAGAAGCGTTTTTCAGCGATTCTGAGCTTAATTTGGGATCACAACTTTAAAATGCGATTTCTGGCCTTTAGAAGCGTTTTTAGGCGATTCTGAGCTTAATTTGGGATCACAACTTTAAAATGCGTTTTCTGGCCTTTAGAAGCGTTTTTCAGCGATTCTGAGCTTAATTTGGGATCACAACTTTAAAATGCGATTTCTGGCCTTTAGAAGCGTTTTTGGGCGATTCTGAGCTTAATTTGGGATCACAACTTTAAAATGCGATTTCTGGCCTTTAGAAGCGTTTTTCAGCGATTCTGAGCTTAATTTGGGATCACAACTTTAAAATGCGATTTCTGGCCTTTAGAAGCGTTTTTAGGCGATTCTGAGCTTAATTTTGGGATCACAACTTTAAAATGCGATTTCTGGCCTTTAGAAGCGTTTTTAGGCGATTCTGAGCTTAATTTTGGGATCACAACTTTAAAATGCGATTTCTGGCCTTTAGAAGCGTTTTTAGGCGATTCTGAGCTTAATTTGGGATCACAACTTTAAAATGCGTTTTCTGGCCTTTAGAAGCGTTTTTAGGCGATTCTGAGCTTAATTTGGGATCACAACTTTAAAATGCGTTTTCTGGCCTTTAGAAGCGTTTTTCAGCGATTCTGAGCTTAATTTGGGATCACAACTTTAAAATGCGTTTTCTGGCCTTTAGAAGCGTTTTTCAGAGATAGGCGATTCTGAGCTTAATTTGGGATCACAACTTTAAAATGCGTTTTCTGGCCTTTAGAAGCGTTTTTCAGCGATTCTGAGCTTAATTTGGGATCACAACTTTAAAATGCGTTTTCTGGCCTTTAGAAGCGTTTTTCAGCGATTCTGAGCTTTATTTGGGATCACAACTTTAAAATGCGATTTCTGGCCTTTAGAAGCGTTTTAGGCGATTCTGAGCTTAATTTGGGATCACAACTTTAAAATGCGTTTTCTGGCCTTTAGAAGCGTTTTTCAGCGATTCTGAGCTTAATTTGGGATCACAACTTTAAAATGCGATTTCTGGCCTTTAGAAGCGTTTTTAGGCGATTCTGAGCTTAATTTGGGATCACAACTTTAAAATGCGTTTTCTGGCCTTTAGAAGCGTTTTTCAGCGATTCTGAGCTTAATTTGGGATCACAACTTTAAAATGCGATTTCTGGCCTTTAGAAGCGTTTTTGGGCGATTCTGAGCTTAATTTGGGATCACAACTTTAAAATGCGTTTTCTGGTCTTTAGAAGCGTTTTTCAGCGATTCTGAGCTTAATTTGGGATCACAACTTTAAAATGCGATTTCTGGCCTTTAGAAGCGTTTTTAGGCGATTCTGAGCTTAATTTGGGATCACAACTTTAAAATGCGTTTTCTGGCCTTTAGAAGCGTTTTTCAGCGATTCTGGGCTTAATTTGGGATCACAACTTTAAAATGCGTTTTCTGGCCTTAAGAAGCGGTTTTAGGCGATTCTGAGCTTAATTTGGGATCACAACTTTAAAATGCGTTTTCTGGCCTTAAGAAGCGTTTTTAGGCGATTCTGAGCTTAATTTGGGATCACAACTTTAAAATGCGTTTTCTGGCCTTTAGAAGCGTTTTTCAGAGATTCTGAGCTTAATTTGGGATCACAACTTTAAAATGCGTTTTCTGGCCTTTAGAAGCGTTTTTGGGCGATTCTGAGCTTAATTTGGGATCACAACTTTAAAATGCGATTTCTGGCCTTTAGAAGCGTTTTTAGGCGATTCTGAGCTTAATTTGGGATCACAACTTTAAAATGCGTTTTCTGGCCTTTAGAAGCGTTTTTCAGCGATTCTGAGCTTAATTTGGGATCACAACTTTAAAATGCGTTTTCTGGCCTTTAGAAGCGTTTTTCAGCGATTCTGAGCTTAATTTGGGATCACAACTTTAAAATGCGATTTCTGGCCTTTAGAAGCGTTTTTAGGCGATTCTGAGCTTAATTTGGGATCACAACTTTAAAATGCGTTTTCTGGCCTTTAGAAGCGTTTTTCAGCGATTCTGAGCTTAATTTGGGATCACAACTTTAAAATGCGTTTTCTGGCCTTTAGAAGCGTTTTTCAGCGATTCTGAGCTTAATTTGGGATCACAACTTTAAAATGCGTTTTCTGGCCTTTAGAAGCGTTTTTAGGCGATTCTGAGCTTAATTTGGGATCACAACTTTAAAATGTGATTTCTGGCCTTTAGAAGCGTTTTTAGGCGATTCTGAGCTTAATTTGGGATCACAACTTTAAAATGCGTTTTCTGGCCTTTAGAAGCGTTTTTCAGCGATTCTGAGCTTAATTTGGGATCACAACTTTAAAATGCGTTTTCTGGCCTTTAGAAGCGTTTTAGGCGATTCTGAGCTTAATTTGGGATCACAACTTTAAAATGCGATTTCTGGCCTTTAGAAGCGTTTTTAGGCGATTCTGAGCTTAATTTGGGATCACAACTTTAAAATGCGTTTTCTGGCCTTTAGAAGCGTTTTTCAGCGATTCTGAGCTTATTTGGGATCACAACTTTAAAATGCGTTTTCTGGCCTTTAGAAGCGTTTTTGGGCGATTCTGAGCTTAATTTGGGATCACAACTTTAAAATGCGTTTTCTGGCCTTTAGAAGCGTTTTTGGGCGATTCTGAGCTTAATTTGGGATCACAACTTTAAAATGCGATTTCTGGCCTTTAGAAGCGTTTTTCAGCGATTCTGAGCTTAATTTGGGATCACAACTTTAAAATGCGTTTTCTGGCCTTTAGAAGCGTTTTTCAGCGATTCTGAGCTTAATTTGGGATCACAACTTTAAAATGCGTTTTCTGGCCTTTAGAAGCGTTTTTCAGAGATTCTGAGCTTAATTTGGGATCACAACTTTAAAATGCGTTTTCTGGCCTTTAGAAGCGTTTTTGGGCGATTCTGAGCTTAATTTGGGATCACAACTTTAAAATGCGTTTTCTGGCCTTTAGAAGCGTTTTTCAGAGATTCTGAGCTTAATTTGGGATCACAACTTTAAAATGCGTTTTCTGGCCTTTAGAAGCGTTTTTGGGCGATTCTGAGCTTAATTTGGGATCACAACTTTAAAATGCGTTTTCTGGCCTTTAGAAGCGTTTTTCAGCGATTCTGAGCTTAATTTGGGATCACAACTTTAAAATGCGATTTCTGGCCTTTAGAAGCGTTTTTGGGCGATTCTGAGCTTAATTTGGGATCACAACTTTAAAATGCGATTTCTGGCCTTTAGAAGCGTTTTCCAGAGATTCTGAGCTTAATTTGGGATCACAACTTTAAAATGCGATTTCTGGCCTTTAGAAGCGTTTTTAGGCGATTCTGAGCTTAATTTTGGGATCACAACTTTAAAATGCGATTTCTGGCCTTTAGAAGCGTTTTTAGGCGATTCTGAGCTTAATTTGGGATCACAACTTTAAAATGCGTTTTCTGGCCTTTAGAAGCGTTTTTCAGCGATTCTGAGCTTAATTTGGGATCACAACTTTAAAATGCGATTTCTGGCCTTTAGAAGCGTTTTTCAGCGATTCTGAGCTTAATTTGGGATCACAACTTTAAAATGCGTTTTCTGGCCTTTAGAAGCGTTTTTCAGCGATTCTGAGCTTAATTTGGGATCACAACTTTAAAATGCGTTTTCTGGCCTTTAGAAGCGTTTTTCAGAGATTCTGAGCTTAATTTGGGATCACAACTTTAAAATGCGTTTTCTGGCCTTTAGAAGCGTTTTTGGGCGATTCTGAGCTTAATTTGGGATCACAACTTTAAAATGCGATTTCTGGCCTTTAGAAGCGTTTTTAGGCGATTCTGAGCTTAATTTGGGATCACAACTTTAAAATGCGTTTTCTGGCCTTTAGAAGCGTTTTTCAGCGATTCTGAGCTTAATTTGGGATCACAACTTTAAAATGCGTTTTCTGGCCTTTAGAAGCGTTTTTCAGCGATTCTGAGCTTAATTTGGGATCACAATTTTAAAATGCGATTTCTGGCCTTTAGAAGCGTTTTTAGGCGATTCTGAGCTTAATTTGGGATCACAACTTTAAAATGCGTTTTCTGGCCTTTAGAAGCGTTTTTCAGCGATTCTGAGCTTAATTTGGGATCACAACTTTAAAATGCGTTTTCTGGCCTTTAGAAGCGTTTTTCAGCGATTCTGAGCTTAATTTGGGATCACAACTTTAAAATGCGTTTTCTGGCCTTTAGAAGCGTTTTTAGGCGATTCTGAGCTTAATTTGGGATCACAACTTTAAAATGCGTTTTCTGGCCTTTAGAAGCGTTTTTCAGAGATTCTGAGCTTAATTTGGGATCACAACTTTAAAATGCGTTTTCTGGCCTTTAGAAGCGTTTTTGGGCGATTCTGAGCTTAATTTGGGATCACAACTTTAAAATGCGATTTCTGGCCTTTAGAAGCGTTTTTAGGCGATTCTGAGCTTAATTTGGGATCACAACTTTAAAATGCGTTTTCTGGCCTTTAGAAGCGTTTTTCAGCGATTCTGAGCTTATTTGGGATCACAACTTTAAAATGCGTTTTCTGGCCTTTAGAAGCGTTTTTGGGCGATTCTGAGCTTAATTTGGGATCACAACTTTAAAATGCGTTTTCTGGCCTTTAGAAGCGTTTTTGGGCGATTCTGAGCTTAATTTGGGATCACAACTTTAAAATGCGATTTCTGGCCTTTAGAAGCGTTTTTCAGCGATTCTGAGCTTAATTTGGGATCACAACTTTAAAATGCGATTTCTGGCCTTTAGAAGCGTTTTTGGGCGATTCTGAGCTTAATTTGGGATCACAACTTTAAAATGCGTTTTCTGGCCTTTAGAAGCGTTTTTCAGCGATTCTGAGCTTAATTTGGGATCACAACTTTAAAATGCGTTTTCTGGCCTTTAGAAGCGTTTTTCAGCGATTCTGAGCTTAATTTGGGATCACAACTTTAAAATGCGTTTTCTGGCCTTTAGAAGCGTTTTTAGGCGATTCTGAGCTTAATTTTGGGATCACAACTTTAAAATGCGATTTCTGGCCTTTAGAAGCGTTTTTAGGCGATTCTGAGCTTAATTTGGGATCACAACTTTAAAATGCGTTTTCTGGCCTTTAGAAGCGTTTTTGGGCGATTCTGAGCTTAATTTGGGATCACAACTTTAAAATGCGTTTTCTGGCCTTTAGAAGCGTTTTTCAGCGATTCTGAGCTTAATTTGGGATCACAACTTTAAAATGCGTTTTCTGGCCTTTAGAAGCGTTTTCAGCGATTCTGAGCTTAATTTGGGATCACAACTTTAAAATGCGTTTTCTGGCCTTTAGAAGCGTTTTTCAGCGATTCTGAGCTTAATTTGGGATCACAACTTTAAAATGCGTTTTCTGGCCTTTAGAAGCGTTTTTCAGCGATTCTGAGCTTTATTTGGGATCACAACTTTAAAATGCGTTTTCTGGCCTTTAGAAGCGTTTTTCAGCGATTCTGAGCTTAATTTGGGATCACAACTTTAAAATGCGTTTTCTGGCCTTTAGAAGCGTTTTTCAGCGATTCTGAGCTTAATTTGGGATCACAACTTTAAAATGCGTTTTCTGGCCTTTAGAAGCGTTTTTCAGCGATTCTGAGCTTAATTTGGGATCACAACTTTAAAATGCGATTTCTGGCCTTTAGAAGCGTTTTTGGGCGATTCTGAGCTTAATTTGGGATCACAACTTTAAAATGCGTTTTCTGGTCTTTAGAAGCGTTTTTCAGCGATTCTGAGCTTAATTTGGGATCACAACTTTAAAATGCGATTTCTGGCCTTTAGAAGCGTTTTTAGGCGATTCTGAGCTTAATTTGGGATCACAACTTTAAAATGCGTTTTCTGGCCTTTAGAAGCGTTTTTCAGCGATTCTGAGCTTAATTTGGGATCACAACTTTAAAATGCGTTTTCTGGCCTTTAGAAGCGTTTTTCAGCGATTCTGAGCTTAATTTGGGATCACAACTTTAAAATGCGTTTTCTGGCCTTTAGAAGCGTTTTTCAGCGATTCTGAGCTTAATTTGGGATCACAACTTTAAAATGCGATTTCTGGCCTTTAGAAGCGTTTTTGGGCGATTCTGAGCTTAATTTGGGATCACAACTTTAAAATGCGTTTTCTGGTCTTTAGAAGCGTTTTTCAGCGATTCTGAGCTTAATTTGGGATCACAACTTTAAAATGCGATTTCTGGCCTTTAGAAGCGTTTTTAGGCGATTCTGAGCTTAATTTGGGATCACAACTTTAAAATGCGTTTTCTGGCCTTTAGAAGCGTTTTTCAGCGATTCTGAGCTTAATTTGGGATCACAACTTTAAAATGCGTTTTCTGGCCTTAAGAAGCGTTTTTAGGCGATTCTGAGCTTAATTTGGGATCACAACTTTAAAATGCGTTTTCTGGCCTTTAGAAGCGTTTTTAGGCGATTCTGAGCTTAATTTGGGATCACAACTTTAAAATGCGTTTTCTGGCCTTTAGAAGCGTTTTTCAGAGATTCTGAGCTTAATTTGGGATCACAACTTTAAAATGCGTTTTCTGGCCTTTAGAAGCGTTTTTGGGCGATTCTGAGCTTAATTTGGGATCACAACTTTAAAATGCGATTTCTGGCCTTTAGAAGCGTTTTTAGGCGATTCTGAGCTTAATTTGGGATCACAACTTTAAAATGCGTTTTCTGGCCTTTAGAAGCGTTTTTCAGCGATTCTGAGCTTAATTTGGGATCACAACTTTAAAATGCGATTTCTGGCCTTTAGAAGCGTTTTAGGCGATTCTGAGCTTAATTTGGGATCACAACTTTAAAATGCGTTTTCTGGCCTTTAGAAGCGTTTTTCAGCGATTCTGAGCTTAATTTGGGATCACAACTTTAAAATGCGTTTTCTGGCCTTTAGAAGCGTTTTTCAGAGATTCTGAGCTTAATTTGGGATCACAACTTTAAAATGCGTTTTCTGGCCTTTAGAAGCGTTTTTAGGCGATTCTGAGCTTAATTTGGGATCACAACTTTAAAATGTGATTTCTGGCCTTTAGAAGCGTTTTTAGGCGATTCTGAGCTTAATTTGGGATCACAACTTTAAAATGCGTTTTCTGGCCTTTAGAAGCGTTTTTCAGCGATTCTGAGCTTAATTTGGGATCACAACTTTAAAATGCGTTTTCTGGCCTTTAGAAGCGTTTTAGGCGATTCTGAGCTTAATTTGGGATCACAACTTTAAAATGCGATTTCTGGCCTTTAGAAGCGTTTTTAGGCGATTCTGAGCTTAATTTGGGATCACAACTTTAAAATGCGTTTTCTGGCCTTTAGAAGCGTTTTTCAGCGATTCTGAGCTTATTTGGGATCACAACTTTAAAATGCGTTTTCTGGCCTTTAGAAGCGTTTTTGGGCGATTCTGAGCTTAATTTGGGATCACAACTTTAAAATGCGTTTTCTGGCCTTTAGAAGCGTTTTTGGGCGATTCTGAGCTTAATTTGGGATCACAACTTTAAAATGCGATTTCTGGCCTTTAGAAGCGTTTTTCAGCGATTCTGAGCTTAATTTGGGATCACAACTTTAAAATGCGTTTTCTGGCCTTTAGAAGCGTTTTTCAGCGATTCTGAGCTTTATTTGGGATCACAACTTTAAAATGCGTTTTCTGGCCTTTAGAAGCGTTTTTCAGCGATTCTGAGCTTAATTTGGGATCACAACTTTAAAATGCGTTTTCTGGCCTTTAGAAGCGTTTTTCAGCGATTCTGAGCTTAATTTGGGATCACAACTTTAAAATGCGTTTTCTGGCCTTTAGAAGCGTTTTTCAGCGATTCTGAGCTTAATTTGGGATCACAACTTTAAAATGCGTTTTCTGGCCTTTAGAAGCGTTTTTCAGCGATTCTGAGCTTAATTTGGGATCACAACTTTAGAATGCGATTTCTGGCCTTTAGAAGCGTTTTAGGCGATTCTGAGCTTAATTTGGGATCACAACTTTAAAATGCGTTTTCTGGCCTTTAGAAGCGTTTTTCAGCGATTCTGAGCTTAATTTGGGATCACAACTTTAAAATGCGATTTCTGGCCTTTAGAAGCGTTTTTCAGCGATTCTGAGCTTAATTTGGGATCACAACTTTAAAATGCGTTTTCTGGCCTTTAGAAGCGTTTTTCAGCGATTCTGAGCTTAATTTGGGATCACAACTTTAAAATGCGATTTCTGGCCTTTAGAAGCGTTTTTGGGCGATTCTGAGCTTAATTTGGGATCACAACTTTAAAATGCGTTTTCTGGTCTTTAGAAGCGTTTTTCAGCGATTCTGAGCTTAATTTGGGATCACAACTTTAAAATGCGATTTCTGGCCTTTAGAAGCGTTTTTCAGCGATTCTGAGCTTAATTTGGGATCACAACTTTAAAATGCGTTTTCTGGCCTTTAGAAGCGTTTTTCAGCGATTCTGAGCTTAATTTGGGATCACAACTTTAAAATGCGTTTTCTGGCCTTAAGAAGCGTTTTTAGGCGATTCTGAGCTTAATTTGGGATCACAACTTTAAAATGCGTTTTCTGGCCTTTAGAAGCGTTTTTAGGCGATTCTGAGCTTAATTTGGGATCACAACTTTAAAATGCGTTTTCTGGCCTTTAGAAGCGTTTTTCAGAGATTCTGAGCTTAATTTGGGATCACAACTTTAAAATGCGTTTTCTGGCCTTTAGAAGCGTTTTTGGGCGATTCTGAGCTTAATTTGGGATCACAACTTTAAAATGCGATTTCTGGCCTTTAGAAGCGTTTTTAGGCGATTCTGAGCTTAATTTGGGATCACAACTTTAAAATGCGTTTTCTGGCCTTTAGAAGCGTTTTTCAGCGATTCTGAGCTTAATTTGGGATCACAACTTTAAAATGCGATTTCTGGCCTTTAGAAGCGTTTTTAGGCGATTCTGAGCTTAATTTGGGATCACAACTTTAAAATGCGTTTTCTGGCCTTTAGAAGCGTTTTTGGGCGATTCTGAGCTTAATTTGGGATCACAACTTTAAAATGCGATTTCTGGCCTTTAGAAGCGTTTTTAGGCGATTCTGAGCTTAATTTGGGATCACAACTTTAAAATGCGTTTTCTGGCCTTTAGAAGCGTTTTTCAGCGATTCTGAGCTTAATTTGGGATCACAACTTTAAAATGCGTTTTCTGGCCTTTAGAAGCGTTTTAGGCGATTCTGAGCTTAATTTGGGATCACAACTTTAAAATGCGATTTCTGGCCTTTAGAAGCGTTTTTAGGCGATTCTGAGCTTAATTTGGGATCACAACTTTAAAATGCGTTTTCTGGCCTTTAGAAGCGTTTTTCAGCGATTCTGAGCTTATTTGGGATCACAACTTTAAAATGCGTTTTCTGGCCTTTAGAAGCGTTTTTGGGCGATTCTGAGCTTAATTTGGGATCACAACTTTAAAATGCGTTTTCTGGCCTTTAGAAGCGTTTTTGGCGATTCTGAGCTTAATTTGGGATCACAACTTTAAAATGCGATTTCTGGCCTTTAGAAGCGTTTTTCAGCGATTCTGAGCTTAATTTGGGATCACAACTTTAAAATGCGATTTCTGGCCTTTAGAAGCGTTTTTAGGCGATTCTGAGCTTAATTTGGGATCACAACTTTAAAATGCGATTTCTGGCCTTTAGAAGCGTTTTTAGGCGATTCTGAGCTTAATTTGGGATCACAACTTTAAAATGCGATTTCTGGCCTTTAGAAGCGTTTTTAGGCGATTCTGAGCTTAATTTGGGATCACAACTTTAAAATGCGTTTTCTGGCCTTTAGAAGCGTTTTTCAGCGATTCTGAGCTTAATTTGGGATCACAACTTTAAAATGCGATTTCTGGCCTTTAGAAGCGTTTTTAGGCGATTCTGAGCTTAATTTGGGATCACAACTTTAAAATGCGTTTTCTGGCCTTTAGAAGCGTTTTTCAGCGATTCTGAGCTTAATTTGGGATCACAACTTTAAAATGC